>NC_080567.1:16776875-17081250 GCF_030253575.1 Rhododendron vialii | reverse complement strand
TCAGAGCCGACTTCAAAACCAGTCCTATCTCCTTAATTTTAGGGTGTAAATATGGCCGATCTTCTTGTTGTCTTATACAGTAATACAAATCTTAGGAATTTAGGATTCTGAAAATAAGGAATGGATAGGTTAAATCTTTATTTTTGCATCTATGTCCATAAACATTAAAAAACGCTGCGGTGTTAGCAAAATGAGAAGCACAGTCTACCAATATTCTTAAGTCGTTCTATATCTATGAACATAAAAAAAATCCGTATCAATCTATATCTATGAACATAAAAAAATCTGTATTGTTAGCAAAAGTATTGTTAAAAAATTTGATTAAACATGAAAATCTATAATAATCACCAACAAAACTCCAAACCACAAAAATATTAATGGGACCAGTCATCACTTTCCCTCTTTTTTCAATACGTTTGACGCAAACTCAGGCATACATGGCATCAAAACATCAAGAATGGTATTCCGTTCACGTACAGAGCCTTAATCTTCATAGAATAGCGAAGGGCTATAATTCCGTTCTCGTAACGTCTTTGTTTTTTTAAACTGTAGAGAAGGGGATTTAGCTCCGTGCATTAGAACTGGAAAAACTGTTGAAGCAGAAGAACAAAACATTACCTCACTATCGGTGTCTCGGTGATGTCTGCAATGGTCCTTATAGTTCAGCATCAGAAGTTGGAATAAAAAATCATCATTAAATTAGAAGTTGGAATTGAAAACTAATATTAACAAATTGTATCGTGCCGATTAAAAAAGAACACATTATATCGTCTTTCCTTTACGTTTACGGGAACCTTTTTTGCTTACCATGTAGATATCTCTGTATCTCTGTGTATGAGAGAGAGAGAGAGAGAGAGAGAGAGAGGGGGGGGGGAATTCACAGCCGTGATTGTGATTGTAAAATTTTATAATAAACCCCACAAAATCACAGCCATGATTGTGATTCGTAACTGAAAAGGAAATTAAAAAATTTTAGTAACTGGCAGCCGTAATTGTGATTGTGATTATCGCTTAACAACCATGATTTTTTCCTCCTTGCAATTCATTACGTGATTGGGGGTTCATTCTTTCCAAACATACTTGCTATATATTTCCCAATTCATGTGATAATCAATAGAAGTTTAAATGTCAATTTGGTAAATGTGGTAAAAAATTAAATCCCTGAATCACAGGGAATCAATCTCAGAGATCCTTTTTCTTTTTTTCTTTTTATTAGCCGATTACCAAAATGCGATGATGATAACCCTTGAACAACCAACGGTCTAAATTTATAGAGGGGACAAATCTAAGCGTTGGTTGTCTTTTGGATTCAAACCGAGTCCTATCTTATTATATAGATTATTAAATTATATACAATTTATTTAACAGTAACACATTTTTTTTAACGATCTTATTTTTAGAATATTTTTGTATATAAACATCCAAACCTACTTTATACTCTTTAGTTATTATTAGCCGTAACTTTTTTTCTTAGAAACTCAAAGGTCATATAGGATAAAGAGAAAATTGAAGCTAGCTTCCCAATATCCTTGAAAATGTGCAGAATGGCACTTGCCAAGAAAAAAATGTCTTCTATTCTGTATAAATACATATCACCAAAGTATGAAAGGAGACCAAAATTTCTGATTTACACTTCAGATTCACCATGGATCTTAGTCAAAACATATATTCTGAAGATGAAGAAGATCAAGAGATTGAAGAGCCATAGGCTACCCCACTTTGGAAATACATTACCAAAGTTTCTGGTGAAAAGAAAGTTGGAGGTGGTGGATCTGGAAAGTTTCTATGTAATTTCGAATGCCAAACTATGCATTTCACTAGGTCTTATTCACGAGTTCATGCCTACTTGATAGGCCTAAAACCTGGTGAAAAGAAAGCAGGCGTAAACCTATGCCCGAAGGTGAGCCAAGAAATGAGGGAATTGCTGAAACAGGAGGAAGAAGATGCGCAAAGAATCTTTGGTGGAAATGCTAGGGCCAAAAAACTTCAAAGGCCGAAGGTATTGTAATTTTTATTCCGAAGTGTAGTGTTAAACTGTTAATACAAGTGATGAATTTTATCTTAGTTTGCTACTTTGCTTAAAACTGGAAAAGTTTTGGGTTGTTGCAGGTTATACATGATACTGGGTCCTCTCCTGGTATGAAGAAAACAATTGCAGACATTTTTCAAACCAATGACAGGGAGGATGTGGACCAGAGGGTTGCTAGATTCTTTTATTGTAATGACATTCCGTTCAATGTTGCGAGGTCCCCTTTTTGGACAGATATGGTTACTGGCATCAATAATGTACCAAAGGGGTACAAAAACCCCAACTATGAGAAGATAAGAACTTCTTTGTTGGACAAAGAACAGAGCAAGGTGCAGCGTGCCCTTACCCCTATAATGCAAGATTGGAGCACACATGGATTGTCTATTGCTTCTGATGGTTGGTCAAATTTAAAGAACCAACAGTTGATTAACACCATGACTGTGTCAGGTGGTAGAGCTGTTTTTGTAAATGGGCATGATGTTTCTGGAATAGAGAAAACTGGACTCAATATTGCTGAGTTCATCTTCAAGGCCATCGATTTTGTTGGGCCCTCCAACGTGGTGCAGGTTGTAGCTTTTTTATTTATTTCGATCATCGATCAATTTTTTTCATATTAATCTCAAATTCTCAACAAGTATTACATACATGTTGCAGGTTATCACTGATAATGCATCCAATTGCAAGGCTGCAGGGGCAATAATTCAAGGCAAACATCCACACATCTTTTGGTCCGGTTGCTTAGCTCATACATTGAATTTGTTGATGAAAGATATTGGTAAGAGTTCCGATCCATCTCTATCTTTCTTCAATGAGAGCTATAATAAAGGCAAAGCAGTGGTAAAGTATATAAAGAATCACGGTTCATGTCAGTTTTTATACAAAACCTTCTCTGATTTGGAGCTTCTTAAAACAAAGAAGACTAGATTTGGGCATGTTTTCATAGTAATGCAGCGGCTGGTAACAGTACAAAGTTCTTTGGTTGCTATGGTTCTGAGCAACCATTGGGAGACCTTGAGAAGAAGCTCATCAGATCCAAATCAGCATGACACTATCAAGAAAACTGTGATGGAAGAGGATTTTTGGAGCAAAACCAAGAGAGTTCTCAAAATTACAAAACCCATATATAAGATGCTCAGGTTTTGTGACACTGATCAAGCCATTATTGGGGAGGTTTATGAGCAAATGTACACCATGTTGTGGAAGCTCAAAGATATTCTTGTAACTGATCCCGTGGTTTACAATTTGGTTCACCAGATTGTTGTGGAAAGGTGGGACAGGATGAACATTCCTTTGCATTGCCTTGCTTATGTTCTTGTTCCCAAATACTACACCCATTCTTGGCTTTCAAAACCTGCTCCAGGTGGTGTGAGGAGAATGAAACCTCATTGTGATTTGGAGGTTCAAAAGGGCTATCTTGATGCAATTGAAAAAATGATTATTGATCTGAGTGAAGCTACTAAAATAAGGCATCAGATGAGTGATTTTGTTAGTGACAAGGGTGTTTTCGCACAGCCTCAAGCAATTAAAGATCGAGCAACCATGCAAACCTTGTCATGGTGGCACATGTATGGTGGGCCAGCACCTGAGTTGTATTCTTTAGCACTTAGAGTGTTGTCCCAAGGTGTTAACACATTTTGTGCAGAGAGGTGTTGGAGCACTTACTCATATATCCATAGTGTGAAGAGGAACCGGTTAATTTGTGATCGAGCGGAAAAGTTAGTCTTTGTGCACTATAATCATAGGCTACTATCGAGGTACAGAGCTGATTATGAGTCTTTCAAAAATTGGGATGTGTTTGATGGAGATGCAAACATTGAAGAACCTATGCCGACAATGGGGGAAGGAGAAAATATGATTCTTTCGGATAGCGATGATGATGCTATCCAGGTTGTCATTACTCCCACATCAACTGCCCCGGGTTCTAGTTCTACTTCCATTGCCGCAACTTCATCAACTCTACCTCCAAGTGCTTTGACGGAAAAAACACACGCTCAAATGCGACTTGAAAAAGCACGAGGAAAAAGACAAAAGAAATGAGGAAAGTTCTTTGTTTTGGTGATTGTGAAACCATTACATTTTAGCGGATTGGGGTTTTTTTTTTATTTTAAATTTCAGGGCGTGTTTGATTGCAGATTTCGTTTTGAGGGGATTCGTAATGACGTGGGATTAGGATTGGGATTGAGAATGAGGTGGGATTATTAATGAGAAGACGAATTATTTATTCATGTTTGTTTTGCACGGGATTAGGATTGGGATTCGGATTGAGAATGGGAAGGGATTGTAAATAACATGTTTGTTTTGGTTAGGATTAGGATTGGGATTGGGATTGAAGTGTGTTTTTAAACATGTATTGCTCAATCCCATGGGGATGGGATTACTAGTAACACCCCCCCGCCCATGGTATTGCTAATACCCCCATTTTGGGGTGGGACAACTAATCCCCCCTCCAAAAACCTAACCAAACAAGGAGTTAATAGCCCCATGGGATTATTAATCCAATCCTCCCCTCCCAAACCTCCTATCAAACACGCCCTCAGTCTTGTGATCTTATAAGAAGTAATGAAGTATGCTATATGCCATATGTGGTTGTATATGTTGAATTTTATCAATGGAAATTTTTAGGTTTTGCAATTTAAGTGGTAGAGAATAATTTTTTCTAACATTTAACTATATAAAAACATAACAATATTTATTATTTTAATAAAAAATTACTAGACGCTCCCGACGGCACTCCCACACTTATATGATCATCCGCTCCCGCTCCCATCCCTGCTCCCGCTTCGTGCAACTAAGAAAAAAATACATAGGTAAAAGAAGAAAACACAGCTGAAAAAGTTTGGATCTGTGAACTACAACACTTGGAACGACGCTTGATTTGTCTGTTTGTTCGATGAAGAAGATGAGATGTCGTCGTACAACAACAGAGAACAACAATCTGTTCCGCAGCGGTAGAAATCAAAGGCAAAAATGGTATTAGTACTACCTTGTTCGATTTGGGTTGATTGATTGGAATCGGCTTCGATGTCGTCGTCGTCGTGGTGTTTGAGTCCCAGTGGGAGCTGTGAAGAGGGGAAACCATTGTCTTCCAGCTGCTGAAGGAGTCATTTTAGGGTTTTGAAAAGCATAGGGGAGTCAGTCGTAATTGTAGCATGTATTCAGGGCTTAATGTGCAAATATTGGAATTGGAGTCAGTTGGTTATAAGGGGGAAGGTGGCGTAGGAATAAGGCAGAGTTGTTGTTACCCATTTCTTTTCTTCTTCTGAAACTCTTTTCCTTTACAATTGTTTCTGTAATTCTTTTCCTCCTTCAATATTAAAGTTCTGTTGGAATTAGTACACAATTCCATTTCACTACGAAGACTCTATCAGGTTTAGATTCATCCAGAGAGAGAGAGGGGCTGCGCATATTTAGGTAAAAGAGAGGCTGTGGAAGTATCTGGTAAAGAAGATATCTGTGGGAGTTTAGTGTTTGTGATCTTTATATATGAATTTCATTTAAGTATGTAATAAATAAAATTATTAGACCTAACTATTAACAAACGGACAAACAACCCAATGGTAAGCTGAGTCTGTGTAAATGCTTGGGGCCTCGAGTTCGAGCCTCACCTCTCGAAAATTTTTATGTACAAGCATTAATCCGGTCCGGTGTCTAAGTCTCTCAAACCGGAAACCGAACCGGAAAAATTATTTACATTTTATCAAACCGGACCGGACCGGTTCAAGTTGAAAACCAGATAAAACATCCGGTTCGGTCTAGTTTTTCTTTCCGATCCGGTTTTCCGGTTTAAAAAATCACTCCTATCCAGTTCGGTCCGGTTCGGTCTGGTGTCTAAGTCTCTCAAGCCGGAAACCAAACCGGAAAAATTATTTACATTTTATCAAACCGGACCGGTTCAAGTTGAAAACCGGATAAAACATCCGGTTCGGTCTAGTTTTCCTTTCCGGTCCGGTTTTCCGGTTTAAAAAATCACCCCTAGTTATGGTTTTCACTTCCTCAAATATTAGGGCTGAAGATGGGCTTAGGGCCCGAGTGGCCCAAAACATCTTGAACTGATTTTTTTTTTTTAGTGGGCTTGCGGGCTTTCGACCCAATACCAACTTCGAGTTGGACTTCAACATCGGGTTTGGATCCTTCAAAATGCTATGCACTCTCACTCTTAATCATCGCACTGCACTCGAGCTCTCAATCCTCCCTATCATAGATTCCAGTGGTTTAGGTCGTGTTTCATAAACGCTTTCACGTTCGCGCTCCTGTACTTGCACGCAAATTATGTGACTTACAATGTGAAACTAGTGGATAAACTATTACTACATATAATCATCAAAGCGCATCGTCCCCAACTGCAAACAACCATCAGAGCGCTAACTAGCCTTGCAGTCGTAGTTAAAAGAACCATTTACTCACTTCCTCTCAAGGTGGCAATGCGGATCATAAATGACCACATTAATCAGTAGGAGTATTACTTTTGCAAGTACACTCTTCAGTCATGGGGATGGGGAGAATAGATCAGGCTATTGTATGATGAAAAAATCGCTAAAGAACTCATATATATTGGTAAATCTATCACCATTTCACAGTAATGGGCCAAGGCACTTGTCACCCACTTGACCAAGCATGCTTTTAAGCTAAATTTCTTATCAAGCTCACTTCCACCCTTTGCATATTTCTATCAGAAAATAGGCTTTTAGATCGCCTAACTGAAAAGAGAACATAAAATTCAACGTTACAAAGAAGAGGATTATGAAACAAAGAAAAAAAGGTAGTGAGCAATTCAACTCCACGTTTACAAAAGAGGAGGGCCTTTTACTTGTTGAAGCCTCCGACCCAGGGCCAGATGGTTTATTCACCATCTCCTCCATCATTGCCGGAATCAGTTCAACTTCATTCGATCCTAAAGCTTCAGTAGGTGCATTCCCTTCAGCAACTGCCAACACCTTGTCCAAGATCTGGCCGCATTTCCTCTCTTTTTCTAACCTAACCAGAGCCTCTGCGTACTTGTCTTTAATCTCTTTCACCGGTTCGTTGTTGTAACGCTCATTAGCTGTAGTTTCTGCGACTGAGGTTTCAGTTAAGTAACGATCAACGACGGTGTTGACTGCGGGGTTGCCAAAGACATGCGTTTTTGGGCCTCACTGAAGGTGAGAACGGCGCCCTGGACGCCACATATTGAACAGAGCGCTTGCATCTTGCTGAAGAGCCCGTCACGGCGCTTGACGAAAGTGACCAATCGCTTGGATTTGTCCTCCAATCTTTTGATTTCGATTTTTCTACGGCCCTTGCCTGGATGTCTTGGTTTTTTCCTCTTTAACGGCTGCCACTCACACAGAGCAAATACAAAATTAATGGTGTCAAACATGCACCTACTCTTACTTCCTGAAAGTTCTTACTCTCTCAAGAGCAACCTTAGCTCTTAAGGCCATCTCCAACCCTTACCCACACACAAAAGTTCAAGTAAAAGCTTTATGTGATATGAAGCACCCTACGGGAAAACTCAAGTCCAGCTGTCCAGGCATAAATTTTGAGTAAACACTTAACTAGTAGAATAATCGGGCAAACATTTGGGTCATCTTTAATTTCCGTATGACTTTGAATAAAACAGCATAAATTAGGGTAAAAAATTGGAGAGGGTTTTAAGAGTTGTACTCAAATATTGAGTTCAAAAAAAAAGAGGCAAGGCTTGGAGATGGTCGTTGCAGTGGGAATACTAGCCTATGCACAACATGACAGATACTAGATCAAATTTTATGATTTGCATAAGCGTAGGACCGCCATACCTGGTTCGGTTCTAAAAGCCTTGCATCATCTTTCTTTTGAGCTTCCACAACTCTATTATCATTAACCAAAGGAGAAGTTTCTTTCTCAAACTCCCTTCTCATTTCAAATTCAGAAGCTATAGGACTTGCAGTGGATGATCCCAGGAAATGAGTTGGTACCAGATCTTCCCTCTCCTTCTCCCAACCTGCTTTTCGAAGTGGAGCCTTAATGGACATGCTCTTCTCCACCGGGTGCATTTTTTTGCTGAAACCAGGCTTCCCAAGGAGAGGGCTCTGAAAGCTAATGCCTCCATGGTCATCAAGAACATTGCCACTGGGAAAATATGCGGACACTGGGTAAGCCTCAGTTATGATAACATCATGTTTCCTCTTTCTACCTGGCAAAATAGAATCAAGGCCAGCTAGGTTATTTAATGTTACAAAAGCATTAATAGAAGGATGTGACTTCCAAACATGTAGTAAAGCCTACACGAGCCACATGTCCTCCAGACTAAGATTTTCTGCAATGTGATCAATAATAGACAATCAAACCAATCACCTCACAGCCAATGGCGACTCCAGAAATTTAAATCATTGTGTCATAATTTTAATAATGGTCTGATACGTACAATGTCAACATTGAAAGAAGACTTGAAAATACTAGTAAAAGAATGCAAACACCATAAAAAGTAGCACCACAAATATGCACTATGTATGCCTGCAATATATGTTAAATATCTCTGAAACTATGTTTTGTATGTGTAAATGCATATGGTCTATTCTAAAAAACAAAAATGTGTATTGTCTTGTAAAGGTGCTGGTAAATGTATCCAATAAATTTCTCCTTGCACCAATTTTGTTTTTATGAAATGCCAGGATCAGTACATAAGTCATGAAGTTGGTATGAATATCTGTTCAAGGGGTTTTTGGCATCCAATTTGGCAGTCCACATGCACATAATTACCATTCACCCAATGGGTTGCTTCAAAGCCATTTTCACACAATCAAAGGGGTAAAAACTTAAAGGGGTAGTCTAAGAAATTTCGTCCCATGGGGTCGCCTGACCCCACTATCCCCTTAATAGCATTGCCACTGCTAGTCACAGCTGTTCAATCATAAGTCTTTACCATGGTCCATAAGAACTCAACGGCAATCTAATTAAAAGTACAGAGCTTATTTTATAATGGCAAATACCGTACAGGGAGACCATGGATTGGTATATTGCCCCGGCTTTTCACAAACTTCCTCATCAAAGGCATTAATCAAGTCAAAAGAAAACGAAAGGTAGATATAACCTGTTACCCATATAATAATAATCTCTCTGGAGGTCTGTATTAGATCCTTTAACTGGCTTTCTAGAGGCAGGTAGGAATCAGTTTAACAGTGATGCCTATTCATGTTGAGCCCTACACTGGTGTGACATTAACAAAATGTATTGCATGACCACACTTCCCCCTACAGGCCGCAAGTCATGTACTGTGGTCCAAACAAGCCCAAATTTAACTAATTCGAGATAGTTTGATAACTAATCTTACTGTTGGAAGTCTCATGCGACATCCTTGCATGGCTGCATTCATCTTCGTCTTCAAACTAATCTCCTTCTTCATTTTCCCTGTTACCATTGGGATCATCATCATCCTCATCTCAATGTGATCCTACATTTTCATCCTACAGAAACGGAACACAAGCAAATTTTACAGATTCACATTAAAAGCAATGAGTGGATATGTGGCATTCCAATAATACGGGATCTTGCACAATGTAGCTCATCAGTGCTACATGTGTTAGTCTGTTGCATATAAATAAATAGATTAAAACAGATAAATTCGAAATAATCAACAAGACAACAACCAATCCTTTTGACAAGCATATCTCAACAGGTTAGTGGAGATGCTTTGGGTTTGGAATTCAAGAGCCACGTATGCAAAATACTGATTGGTTGTGACTTGAGAGAAATAAGGTTTCCCAATTAAGAGACAACATTGACGGGCGGGCATGTTCGGCTTTTGCTTCACCAAGACACCCCTTGCGTAGTTTCGGTGTCATCTCCTTACATTATGGCTTGATATGTTTTTTATGACTCGACCTCATCCAAACTTACCCCATTGTAGATTGGAAATCAAAATATCAGTCCCTTACTGAATCCATCAACAGAATATGGCATGATATATCTAACCTAAAATCAAGATAACAATCTTGGGTGATTCTTTTCGGTTGTTCTTCGTTGGGCAAGTTAAGACAATAATCTTTTCAATTAACAAAACAATCTTGCAAAAAAAATAACTACTACTATGCAAATAAGTTCGACATGAAACTTTCCTTTCGTTTCTTCTTTGTCTATCTAAACCACCAATCATCAGAAGTAAAGAACTACAAAAACAGATCGAGACCAACCTCGAATTGCTCCGAAAACTCCCACTCGGAGTTGTAAATAGGATCAAACCGACAGCTCTTTCTCTATTCTTTACAAACACCGTTGGAGTCATCGGACTCGGTCTCTTCGCTGTCCGAAAGAACAGCAAGGTTCAGATCAAAGTCCCGCAACACGCGAGGGGCCAGGACTTCCGCTCCTATCGCCTTCCTTGATCTTGTTTAGGGTTCCCAAATTCGAAAGCTTTCTGTTGTCATTCATGGTTTTTTTGTTTATCTCTCTCTCTCTCTCTCTCTCTCTCTCTCTCTCTCCTCGAATGTCAGAGTTGAGCATGGGGATTATGTTATGTTCGGGCTTATGGCACAAGCGGCAAATTTTCGTTTTCTTGAATTTGTATCAGGTTCGGATTCTTTCAGGGTTATTTCCGTACTTTCACACTTTTTGGATATCAGTTTTAATTTTTTTTTTTTAATATTGATCTATATTCTATATAGTGATACTTTTGAAATTAAAAGCGAAGTGTCCAAAAAAAAGAATTTTCTAAGGAGGACATGAAAATTAAGTTTTCTCGTTTATAGTATGATGTTTTATGAGTACATTATACTTTTCCATGGCAACGTAAATTCAATTAGCATGAGGCTATGATGATCCTATTTGAATATTATAGACTTTTCATTGCATACGAAAAATAATGCACTAATTATCATGTAATAAAGATGCCTTGTGTGTTTAATCGAAAGTCCGTTACAATTACAGTAATTGATGATCATACCCAACCATCTAACTTATTTAGTGTACATACATTGTCATTGAACTAGTGATAAAACATAAGTTAAAAAGGATCAAAATATATGAAACTTACCGAAAATCAGCTATTTTTAGCTCCTTTATATTGCTTTTGACTTTTAAGCCCCAGATAAATGCTGTTTTAATTTGCAAGACAAAAAGGTTATTGGGTTAATTACTTCACTTAAGTAACAACGACAAACACATTGAAACATTGCATTTTTCTAATGCTTTGGAGAAGGTTTTTGTTACCTTAACAAACAATTCATAGGCGTAGAAGGATCATGACCACTTTGGCTTTAGCCTCCATTCTTCCCCCTCATAAAATAAAATATAAAAAAAAACAACTGCAAATAAACATTTATTTTCGAAATGCAAGAGAGAAACAATTTCACAAAAAAGGCCCAATTGTAGCAGTAGTAAGTAGTACTAAACTTGGGGAAAGATGGTAAAGGTGATCAGGAGAGGTGAGGTGATCTTGGAGTCGAATTGAACTACTATACCTACAATATTTACATGCACGTCGACGTCCATCCAGCTGAGTTGGGGTGGAGAGAGAGAGCTAGGGAGGTGAGGAATCCATGTTGGGGAAGGAAAGCACGTGCACAAGATTTCACCGGCATGTTAAGACGCCAAGGCCTTTGCACGTGCCCTGCTTCTCCATCAAGGAGCTACTCACCAAATAATATTGATCAATGGCCAGCGCTTCTTATTAAAATCAGTCCTGAGATATACCCATATTTATAGGTGATATGTGGAGAGAGAGAGAGAGAGAGAGAGAGAGAGAGAGAGAGAGAGAAACCAAAGGAGGCATGGGGACGAGCAATTGAGTGAGTTGCAGAAGCAGTACTAACAACTACGGAGTACTACTGGAGGAGTGGAGATAAAAATAAATAAATAAAGATAAAAAACGAACTGCTATTCCATTCCGTGCCCATGATCATCTTCGTTTTTTGGTATAATTTATGTGTTTTGGTCAGCTTACGCGTATCTTAACTAAACCTAGCTAGAAACCAATCCCCGCTGCCCACTTCCTAACCCCTAGGTCACAGGTGTATGAATTGGCCCCAAATGAGTTAATAGCACCTGAGAAATTTCAAACCTGAGACATTTAAAATGAGCAAACCTCCAAATCTCAAGCTTTAATCACTAGGTGAACCCCATAGGTTCAATCATCATCTTCGTTGGCACACACGCTAAGATAAATAAAATTCATCAACTCTTGCTTCCCTTTGAGGATTCATCAATGCACACAGGGAGACAGAGTGACATGAGAACCAGTGACCCATATTGGAGGCGTTTTATTGGCTCAAAATGTCCATCGATTTTAATTGCAGCATTGAGAATTTGGAGGAAGCTATGGTACACAGGGTATACCGTATACCTAAATTATGATAATTTGTGATTTTTCTTATGCCAATTTTTGGTTTTCTAATGCATATTTATGATTCTAGTTACGACTTGTACATTAAAATTTCCCTGTTGAACAGGTCATTAGCAGGTTACCTATAATTAAAAAATATTGTTATTATGTAACCATAATTATTCGTACTGAAATCCATAATACTTGTACCCTAACCAAATATATATGTACAATATCAAAAATTAAATAATGTTACCAACAAATGTTATAACAACACCATAAATTGGCATTATCTTACCACAATGAATCGTACCAATTTTTTTTTTACTCGTATGATATTCTGTTACAAAATCAAAATATGTCGTACCAGAATCAACAATTGTTATACCCAAGCCAAAAATATTTGTAAAATGCCACAAATTTTATACAATAATCACAATTATTATGACAACACCTAAAATTGCCATTTTCTTAACACAACGTGTCATATCAAAAGAAAACATATTTAAATACCACAAATTTTATAACAAACCATAATTGTTATGACAATACCATAAATTAACGTTTTCTTACCACAATGTGTCGTACCAAAGGAAATTAATTAAAATATTCCGTAATAACACATGTCTAAAATACCACAAATTCAGTAATATAACCAAATTTGTTATGACAACACCATAAATTAACATTTTCATACCCACAACGTCTCATATAAAAAAATTCAATCAGAATGTTCAATTAACGATAGTTATAATCAATAAAATATCATACCTCAAATTCAGTAATATAACCAAATTTGTTATGACAACACCATAAATTAACGTTTTCATACCCACAACGTATCGTATAAAAAAAATTCAATTGAAATGCTCAGTTAACAATAGTTATTATTAGCAAAATACCATACCGCAAATTCAGTAATATAATCAAATTTGTTACGACAACACCATAAATTGGCTTTTTCATACCCATTACGTGTCGTATAAAAAAAATTCAATCAGAATGTTCAGTAAACGATAGTTATAATTGACAAAATACAATACCACTAATTATTTTCAATTCCCGCCACATTATTTTTTCAAATTTTAAAATTTCCACCATATTATCTTAATTTTCGATTCCCTCTACATTATTTTTTCAAATTCTTATTTGTCCCTACACAATACCTCAATAATTTAAACTAAAAATGAAGTTCTCGCACAAAATTTTCATCCAAGAAATTCACCAAAAAGTAAGTATTATACCCAAATTTTTGAATACAACTACAATTTCCTCTCAAAATATTAGTCTAAATCAAATTCTTTTTCTACAAAACTTAATTCAAAAAATCAAAATTCCTTCGTGGAAAAATGAGAGGTTACGAAAAAAATAATTTTCCAACTGTCTCAAATGCATACAATTTCAACACTAAAATGGAGTACAAAAAAATAAGTGTGAATATCAAAAAATAGAGTGTGAAAATTACTCTCTTTTTTGTAATTGGTGAAATTAATTATATTAATACCCAATCTTATCAATATTCAGGGCGGTGCACTTAACAATTGGCACTATATATTTGACACGTGGATCGGTGTCGAACCTTCACCCTATGCGTACCAATCCAAATTTGATGGTGGTCCTTGGAACTAGGTTGTGGAAGTAAAATCTAAATAATTTTGTAAATTTATTGTCATTGTACTTTCTTTCAAAAAAAATTATTATAGTCGACATTTTGATTTACATCAATGACATAGGCTATAATATTGATCTACAAGTGTAGGCCCAGCACTAGAATGGAGGCATTTGAGGCCTCTGTCTTCTCAAATTTTCAGCCTGAAAATAAAGCCCTTACATACAAGAAAATATTATATAATTAATAGCCTTTAGAATTACAAATTCTCAATTGTGTACCATAGTGATAAGGTGTTAGAGTTTAGACATTTATCTATAAGATCTAGGGTTTAAGTCTTAAACCCTTCGTTCCTTTTTTTTTTTAAAAAGAATATTGTTATTTTTTAAGATAAATCACATAGTTAGTCCTTGAAGTTTCATACTTCAACAAATCTCGTCGTTCAATTTCAATACAACATTAAAATATAATAATGCACCATCTGAACCCCACGTAAAGTGTTTTTTTCTTTTATCAAAATCGTCTATCTTTTACATAATATTAATTAAGTCATTCTTACCAAGAATGAAGTTGATGGCTTATAGCTAGACACTTAATTGGATGGAAAATATCATTCTATTATTTAATTTGCGTGCCGATGATGGAGCTTCCTAAACTTGATAGAGACAAAAAATTACGTAGGTGACTTAATCAACAAACATAAAAAATTCAACGGATTTGATCGTCATTATTGTGTCACAGTCGCATGGCTACATTACATTCAACTACAATAGAGGACTAGGTTTCATACCAAATATAAATTGACTGTACAATCTAAATGTCGTTAGTGAGTGTATTTTTAAAATGATCGATCAGGACTGTTAGGATATTAAGTTATACAATATTTAATTTGTGATATTTTAGACATGTATCTTGTTTGGGTATAATAATTATTGATTGTGCAACGATATACTTTGATCTTGTATCTAGTATTTTTTGATCGATTTCTTTTGGTACGACATATTGTGGTAAGAAAGTGTCAAATTTTTGTGTTGTCATAGCAATTGTGGTTATGTTGTATAATTTGTAGTATTTTACACATGAGGGAGAGGGAGAGAAAGTCAAGGAAGAGAGAACAACCTGTTACCTGCTAAGCCCTTTTTTTATTTTATTAATTGATTTAATAAATTGGTGGTCTGGATTATTTACTTTGAAATCCAAAGGTTTAAAATCATGATGCGTACGGTACACCCCTGAATAAAGGATGTGTACCATAGGACTACCCTGAGAATTTTAGACATATAATGATAACCTATCAAGTATGGACATGTCTTACATGTGTCGGAAATACACACGACATTGTTCGGACAATGTCGAACACGTTTAAGTACACGTTCAAGATACTCCTGGAACACGTTAAGGACGCATTAAGAGATTAAAAGTCAATCTCTTAAACTTGTTTCGGAGTTAAAACTTCCACCGATCGATATTGAGTTCATATGAATTCCTAAGATACATCAACGATATAAACGTAGTTTATGTTTTGCGTGTCCATATATGTCCTTATTTTTGCATATGTTTTTTGTGTCGTGTCGTGTTTGTGTCCATACACAATATCATAGATGGTAACAGTCACAGTGTATCAATATCGAGATTATTGAACGAGACATGCAATGGGCACCCAAGATGATTATGGTGAATGTTTCAATTGGAGCAAGTGTATTACAACCGGAAGTTCAAAAATTGTAAACCGTTCTTAAGAAAATCGGCTAAACTAATAAACACATCAAACGTGGAGAACAATCAAGTTTAAAATAAAAAAATAAAAAAAAGACACACAGAGGAGAGCCAGAGTGGTGCACCCCATCAGGAGGAAATAGGCTATAATTATTAGATCAACAGATGGGTGCACGGGACCATCCCAAGAATAGAAGGGGGTATAATAACTTTCAGGAAATGTAGGTTAGCTTTGCGTGTTGTCCGCAAGTTTTTGATTGTTTGGTTGGTTGTTTTTTCTCCCTTGTCCAGACGTATGGAGCTGCCGCTGGGAGCTAGCTTCTATAATAGGTATGCATAATTCCACTATATGTTAGCTATAGGCACCAGCTTTTCCTCCCGCATCTCTATTTTTTTTAGTTTTCGACGGTAAGGAATATTCGGGCTAATTTACACGTACATTGATTAATACTATTTCTGAGCTGATCAAAGATAAGTCATCCACGCAGGGATTAGGGGATTTACAAGAAATTACTCTTTTTCCTCCGACATCTCTGGTGAATTAGTTTCCGCAAATCAAGAGTTGAGGATTACCCTTCTGCTAATACTTGAAGTTATTACAGAACAAAAAGACTACTAGATACAAGATTAGGGATTTTAATAAGCTAGTTCTTCCGAAACATCCAGCAGTAAATGGTTAAAGTCTGGAATCATTCATTTCAGTTGTACCAAAATAAAAAGTTTGAAATCAAGTAATTCTTATAATGACCTTTTCATTTAGCATCGTGCAGTGACGTCGACGGAAGAAATCAAGGTGTCGCCGGAGCGCCTAGAGCTCGACACAACAAATCAATTTTAATTGTTCGGTCATAAACTCTAACTTTAAAACTAATCGAAGTGCGCATAAACTGAACAAATACCCGATTATCAACGGTGATGTCCACAAAAACAGAGCAATTATAGAGCACAAGTGGGCCATACTTAAACATGAGACGGAGCTGTTGTCACTCTTGAATCACTCTCTGTGCGTTTGTCTTGTGGGAGAAGAAGATAGATTTGGGATGAAGTCATGAAACAAAATCTGGAGACATAAATGCACGGATATATAGCGTGTGAAGCTACACTTGGTTCTAGATTTAAATGCCTTATTTGGTCACACACTCATATCTCTGCTCCTTCACTGTCAACACCCTCAATTATGCCCTTTAGGACCCAAATTCCACTCTACTTGATTCACTCTCTTGACTTCGTCTGAGGAAAGAAACAACGCCAGCAAAACAAAAGCAAAAGCAAAAGCTGAAGCTGGGATGACGTCCAGATTTCTGTACTCTTTTTTTTTTTTTCCACTTTTTTAGGAAATGTTTGCTCAAAAGATAGAAATCTTGTCCATTGGTTGGGAGAAATATGCTTATTTACGAAGAAGTATTATTTTGTTTCAATCATCAAACCTGGAACCCTTCTAAACCAGGAGCTTCAACTATTAACAAAATTATCTGGCTGAACCACGATGCTGCTGCTTTCGTCTTTTTAAACGGTTCCCCGAATTCCCCGAGTTTCTAGCATGTCGCTTCAAGCACTTGTTACGAGTTATGATGTGAATCGCTAGGATTGTTGATGTTCTTTGAATCCTATGGGACGAACTCCCTTACACGCCCTCATTATGAAGAAGACAATTATGTTAATCCACCAGCGACATAATTAATTGACTAAAGAAGCGAGCTCTATTGCTTTGAGCGGACCCATTTCACTGTCTTGAGCAATTATGTTGGGTTCGTCTTTGCCTGTTTGGTACTTGTACAAATAGAAGTACTGCCAATAAAATGGAAAGTTTATGTGGACTAAAACAAACATAGGCTAGTCGAACTAACCTGAATTCAAGATATGCTAATAAAAAAAAGTAGATATACAGGGAAAACTAAGGTTTAATACACTACAATAAGTAAATAATTACTTGTCAAAAAAAAAATGTAAATAAGTACACTAACAGCCAAAGCAAGATGGAAATAGGTACTACACAACATCTTTCCAGATCAACGGTCCAGAGCTAATCCTTCTTAAGTGCATCCATTTTACCAAAAAACAAAAATGGCAGCTTCAAAAGGTCATCTAATCTATTTCTTTGCCTAGGTAATCAACATTGGGTTCTCAAGTGATATCTTGAAACCCTGGAGTCCCTGCATTGCGTATGTGGATTGCATCTCATTCTCATACTCAACAAAGGCGATTCCGGGTTTTGCTTCCACCATCCTTGCTTCCTTAAAGCCAGGGTATTGGCGGAAGAGCACTTGCAGCAGCATTGGAGTGGTCTCATGCGGAAGATTCTGAACAAATAATATGTTATTTGGTGGAGCTGGAGCTTCTGGAACTGCAGATTTTGCACCACCCATATACGGTATTTGTGATAAGTGCACCAAATTGTGGAAGGAGACAGAAAAGGTGAGGTCCTTACAAAACATACACCAAAATTATCCATAAATACTAAAAAATTACTACAAGGAATGAACACAAGCTACCACATAATATTCTAACGAGAAACCTATTGCATCCATTCCATGCAAGTAGAGTACTGAACAGCAGTTAGTATATCTACTTCATAAAGTGGAGTCTAAAATCAAACACTGAGTCAAACATCCGTATGGGGTATAGTTGTAATCGACAAAATATTACGCCAACTTATTAA
The DNA here is from genome assembly GCF_030253575.1 of Rhododendron vialii. Lineage (NCBI taxonomy): Eukaryota > Viridiplantae > Streptophyta > Magnoliopsida > Ericales > Ericaceae > Rhododendron > Rhododendron vialii. The sequence continues at coordinate 17,062,964 of NC_080567.1, read as the reverse complement.
GTGCCCAATAACTATACGGTCTAATATATCGCGTTAATTCCTATTTCCTTTCTCGAAGTCTGCACGGTATCACAGCAAGCTCCTGTGACAGGACACACCAACCGTAGGAAAAAAAGGACTATACCTTGAATATCCAAACAAATCAAGTAGCACGGAGAACATAGAGATTTCTGAAGGATAAATATAGTAGTGACAACAACAATACCTGATTTACTCTTAGAATATTCCTTATAAAACATATGCATGCAAACTCAATAAAGTTAATTCCAAACCATTCTCTGAAAAACAACTCCAAAAGTAATTTGACCTTCTAAGATAACAGGAAACATGCTTACATGAGGAGCTGCACCGTAGGCACCGCCATAAGCAGGATTCTGACCCATTCCAGCTTGATTTGCATCGTGTTGGTCTTTTCGCTTCCTCCCTGTTGAAAGAAAGAGACAAGAAAACTCATATAACTAAAGAGAAAGCTTACCATCATCTTTTTTTGATATGTCTACTTCTATATGAGTAGTCTTAACTTGAACAGCATCAAGTGGCATCAATGTTTACTTGTCAAATACTCTTCAAAAAAGAAATGAAACATAGCAAATACCCTTTACCATTTATAAAAGGGCGAGTGAAGTACATAATATAACTATAACAAGATACCTGAATGAAACCCATGTTAACATTAGGAAAACTCCGACTTTTCACAAATCATCAGCATCATCGTAAGGAACTTATAATATTTAATTTTGCATAAATACACAAATGTGATTAGCAAAGTTTCTCGACTCATCGAAAACTCAGACTCAGACTACCATAGAAATTGAAGGAAGAGAGGCGTATTCCATGCATGTGTGCAATAATGTCTCACCTTTTTCCTTGTGCCTCTTTCTTCTTTCTCTCGGAACAAAAGTACCATCAGCTTTTGCTATTACATCTGATTTTGTCTTTGCATATTGTATCCTCTGCATTAAAATAAAAATTCCTATTAGTCATGCGTCTATATGAAAGAGCAAAACAAACACAAACACACGCACACCTACACGTCATGACTACAAGTCTACAACTAGTCAACTGGCATGAAATGCAACATAAGCAACATAGGACTCAGAATTACCCGTTGACTTCCATAGGAGTCTAAACTCAACATCTACTATCGGAACACGAATGTAATGCATATTTGTAGCTTAGTGAGCTAAAGTTTTGCAATAACTTTAACTAGACACAAATACAAGTTTCTCTTCAGAATTTACTATTTCAGTTCTCAGACACAATGATGAAACTTTGTTGGGGGAGAACCCTATATATTATATTAGTAAAGTCTAATGACCAGGCCAAATATTCGATGACCTTGAAATGGAAATAATCTTTTATAACAAGCTCACACCCAAAATTTCTTATTCCAATAACCTACAATGTCGGACCTTATTATTTCTTCTCTTTTAATAGGCCAGTCCAAACACAATTCCGTCATCAGTTGGTTACCATACCAGAAACCTGGTGTCCCTTTCCTGAGTATTTGGTCTTATAGAGGCAAGTAGGCAACAAAACAGGGGCAAAGAAAACAACCATATGGGAGAACACAATAAGCTAGTTGAGCACTATAGCAAAAAACATGACCCGGTCATGACGTCAACAAAGTGAACTAAACAACATTGCAACTGGAATCATAAGTATCTGTTCCACCAAGGAGATAGATTTCTCAGCTCCCAATTGAGTCTCCTCAAATGTAAACATTTCTCAAACAGAGCAGGCAGCAGGGAAAAAATAAGGAGCTCCAACTGTAATACATAGCTAGGCCACCATTCAAAGGACCACTCGCAGGTCCACTATCAACCATTAACAGCACAAAGTCAAACTTGTATAGAGCCCGGTACTCGCAACGTGCTCGGAATTGCTTATGACAATGAAAAGCAAGCTGCCCGACCACAGGTTACTGGTTATGGACTGTCACCTCAAACCTTAGATAAAAGTTATACTATAAACAATCATAGACTAGTAGCGCTTAGTATTGCTTATGATATTGAAAAGCAAGCTGTCAAAATTTAGGTCATTGCATATGGCAACCAATCAAGGTTGCTGTCTGAAAGACACACATGCATAAATCTTACATCTTTAGGGGATTCAATTCTTGCTGGGGAACAAGACTAACTATGGTCCACAGGGGCTCAATCATCGACCAGATGACTCATCATATGAGACCCTTATGTAGTTAAAATGAGAATTATACGATGAAAGCAAAATTTGATTCGTCTGATGGTGTTATTGTCATCAAATGGAGATATTTTTTATATCATGAACCCCATATTTATCGTCATATGCTCTCATTCCAATCAACTAACAATGTCATAAAAAAGAAGAAAATAACTTGCATTGATCTGTTTTGCCTGCATAATTAAGTTATCCTAACAGTATAAAAGCACAACTGTCCATGATATAACAGAAATTCGCCGCTGTAGAGAATTCCCACAAAGAAACCATGAAGAATATTAGAGTTTGCTGAAAGAGAATGCAAATTAAAGACAGTTCTTTCTGAGTTCTTTTTGTTTCCTGGTAGAATTTTGCTACTTCAGTTCGATAACACCACCGAATTAGTAACATAACAAAATGAACTGTCATAGAATCCATAGTTCCGATTTTTTAATTGACTAAACAAGTTCGTAGCACATTGACTATGAGGAGCTCTAGCTAAGTAACACCTAGTCAAGGTCCTTAGAGAGGCTACCTTCGGCCACTCCAGTTACAACTATAAACCAGAAAGAATCAGCAAATGTGTTATGCAGTTCTCCAAATTATCCCACCGGTGCTCGCAATACTTATATTGCACTGAATTTAACCTGACGATGCCATCAAGTACTCGTGAAAACTGAAAAGAATGGGTAGCAAAATATGGGGCCACTATCCATACCATAGGTTTGTCATAAAACATAGAGCCTTGCTTTTGGCGAAGCGCACTGGAGGCGGAAGAGACATCTTCGAGCACAACCCAGGCTTGACATTTGTGTTTAAGCGTCTTGAATGCTAATACCACCAATATCTTCCCGAATTGAGAGAAATCGGCTAACAAGGATTTCTTCAACTCTGGAAAAAATCAAACTCAGATGTAAACACCTCCGTTCCAGATAGAGAAAGAGGAACTAGGGCGAATCAAGTACAAAAAAAGACGATAGGGAAAGGTTTTGTAAATTTGAAAGTCTGGATTTATTTTCTTATTTTTCACTTTTCGTAACTTTTTATTTATTGTAATTTTTTGGGTTAATTGTTTGACTCGACAAAACGAATATAAAAATATGGATCGATATTAAAAAAAATTTAAATAAGACAACACTTTAAACAAATAAGACAGTTGTTTAAAACTTTTTTTCCATCTTCCGTCGTAATTTTGTACTTTCGGACTTCTCTTATCGAGCCGAATGATTAATCCAAAAATTATGACACGAATCAAACAAAAAATTTAGGGGAAATTTCTTTTATATCCCTTCGACTTTGACTAAAAATTCATTTTGGTCATTCACCTTTTAATTTCGGCATAAAAATACTTCGACTTTCCAATTTTTTTCAATGTCATCATTTAGAAGGAATCCATTTTCTTTGAGTCCTGCTATAGGGACGTCGGGCCGTCTCCGGCACCGAATGATCGATCCGAGTCATCCAAAAATTCTATGAAAAAACAAACGAGGGGCTAACGCGAGAATCAACGGCATCCAATATGTGTAGATTTCTTGATCCAAACACTCTATTTTTCGTGTATATATGTAGATATCCCTAAATGATGACATTGAAAAAAATTGGAAAGTCGAAGTATTTTTATGCCGAAATTGAAAGGTGAAGGACCAGAATAAATTTTAGACCAAAGTCAAAGGGATATAAAGAAATTTTCTAAAAAATTTAGGACGCTGCTATTCGTAGCCCCATATTTTCTCCCATAGCCCACTGTATTTCGGTAAATAGTTGTTGAAAATCATATATAACATTTTGGTAAATAGCTGTTAAAAACAAGATTATATTTCGGTAACTACGTGTCGAAAATATGTTCAACATTCGGTAAACAACTGCCGAACATACATTTTCGGTAAATAGCTGTTGAAAAAAATATTATATTTCAGTAATTGGATGTTGAAAATGTATCTCAATTTCGGTAATTAACTGTCGAGTATAATTGAAAATTTTTAACGGGCTATGGGAGAAAATAATGGACTGCGAATAGCAGCGCCCAAAATTTAAAAAGAAACAAAACACACAAAAAAGAAGAAAAATAAATTTACAAGAATGGAACCTGAGTACCTTCGAGCTTGATCTTCTCATTAAGGTTGTTGATATATAGGGTCATGTTCGGAGGAACCTCGCGGCCCATAGCCATCTCCGCCTTGGGTCTCTCTCTCTCCCTGAAAAGCTAGTAATATAAACCCTACCACCTTTGAACTCCGACAAAGCAGCGAGAAGTTTTCCAGTGATTTATTCCGAGTTTTTGGCCGAAATGGCCATAATTTGTAATCAAATTGGAGAAATATCCATCTTTTGAAACGTATTGTAAAAATAGGCCATCGTGCCTTTTCAAAACGCGTTATAGCGGTTAGGTGCCATGTGGCCACGGTTTGGTTGCCACGTAGGAATCACGCATTTTGCCATAATAGCGCCTTTTGAAAAGGAGTGATAGTTCTAACCTAAATAGCGCCTTTTGAAAAAGAGTGATAGTTCTAACCCAAATAGTGCCTTTTCAAAAGGAGTTATATTTCTAAACCCTAACCCTAATAGCGTCTTTTTCATATTTTAACCCTAATAACTCCTTTTGAAAAGGAGCTATAATTTTGACCCTAATCACCCTAATAGCTCATTTTCAAAAGGAGCTATAATTCTGACCCTAATAACACAATCTCGAAAACGGGTTATGTAACATCCTAATTTTTTTTACACAAAATGTGAGAATTTGTTATCACCAAAGATATTATTAAAAGATTGGAAACAAAGAGATATTAAAAATTCTCACGATTCGTGTTTAAAAAATTAGAATTACTATTAATTTGGAAAAAATTTGGATATAAAAGAGTTCACGAGTACATTGATTAACATAAAAGACTTGTTGAGTACAAACTTTTCATATAAAAACATCACATGACATGTAATTTGAATTTCATTTTCCGCATCTTCTCTTGTTGTGACCTTGTTGACCACACTTGGAGCACGTCTGTGGCGGTTGGTGCTCAATCAAATCATCTATTTCATTTCGGATTCGATTCACTTTCGGGTGGCCTCAGCCTCGGAGACGTTCTTTGTCTGGAAGAATTCTTGGCCCATCGTATGGCAGCCAGTAGGCTTGGTCAGGCAGTGGCTTGAATGAGAGAGATCCATACATGGCAATTGTTGTGTCGACCGTCCAATATTTGCCAAAGTAATCAAGAGGGTCAATATGCATTTTGTTGCAAACCACAATAACGTGCGAACAGGGCATTTTCCACAACTGAATCTTATTGCAAGTGCACGTCTTGTTCGTCAAGTCAACTATGTGTTTGTTATTTCCTTTGTATGGGCTCGTTCGATTGATTGGTGTATGTACCTCAAACAAGCCCACTGCCCGGTTGAACACAATGACATCGTGTCCCACTGCATTTTCCCTCCAATGATCGTACTTTTTCTTTGCATATAAGCTAAAATGATTCCCTTTGGCTTTTGTATCCATTGACTTCACCAGCTTATCGTCAAAGTACTCTACACACTTGTAGAAGGTAAACACAACAGTTGCCATGATCGGAAGGTGTCTGGCTTCTTTTTTACGACCCCATTGAAGCTCTCAGAGCAATTGGTAGTTTCGTTGCCGTACCGCCTACCTCCATCGTATGCAAACGTCAACGCTCTAGTAAAGCTGTCATGAGGCCAAGGTCAAGAGAGATAAATGGTATATCTATGACACCACCAAAACCAGCCTGCCTAATCAATTGTAAAACTGGTGGCGATGAGGGGTCCAACTTCTTTAGTCTAGCTTCAATTCGTCGTACTTTAAGATGTTTCGAATCAACTGGAGGCTCTCCCTGAAAAAATATGTCAAGTTACTTTCACAATTTATAATCTGAATCATATAAAGAGTGTTGACAAATATTTAAAATTTGTACTTACATTATTTGCCCATATAGAATGGGAGCGATGACTTTGCTAATAAGTTAACAAACTCCCGTCAATGGGCCCCTCCTGAAGAACCATTTTTACCTTGCGTACCTAAAATAAATTGAGTTAAATTATCAACTCAACAATCTCAAAAGAGAGTAGGAACTTATCATCCAAAAGATTACAAATTTGTAAAAAATAAATAAAATATTACAAAATATATGGTTGCTGAAGGATTCAAACAAAAAAGTTGTAAATCATTTACTTATCAATAATAAAATGCCACATATGCATATAGTACAAATGGTTGGATAAATGATTGTGTTAATAGACTTCCCCCAATACGCTAATGGTCTAAAACTATTCGAACATGTGGGTTCCATACGCTGCATCTAGGACTTACACACATCGAGTGGCTACACATCTTTGTTGAAACACACATCATAAAATCATTTTCCGAAAACATAAGAGAGACAAGGTGCAAACCCAATGTACCACATACATGTTGGCTCGTTATGGCACTATTGGAGCTCGATACGAAATTGGGGATAAAGACGCGAGATGATGTGTTGAAGATGGGGATTGGAAATTACAATGAGGAGTGTAGGAGCATTGTGACGAGATATGTGGGGGATTGGGAGAAGGTTGTGGCGAGAACTGGTCCGTGGATTGATTTTAAGAATGATTACAAGACGATGGACTTGAAATTTAGGGAGAGTGTTTGGTAGGTTTTCTCACATATGTTTGAAAAGGGCTATGAAGCACAGATACGGATACGAAGTATGGATACAACAATACGACAAAACCTAAACAAATTATTGTGATTGTTTGCAACTTATCAAGTGCCAGCAGTTTTTCACATGTTCTCATACCAGCATGTGAAAGTCTATGTATAGGTTTTGGGGCTTCAAAACATAATTAACCCCTTCGTATGTTGTTCTAAGTTGTGGTATAACTGCATCCTAAATATTTTCTGTATCTTATAGTTTACAACTACAATGGAGGTCCATGCTATCGGTGTCTATTTCCCACCCCGCCGCGACCAACAATATTTTCTGTATCTTACGTGCTCAAAGATGCTCTAAAAACAACAAAACCCTCCTCCTTCTCGCCGATTTCAACCCCAGATTTCTCATAGATCTATTTCCGCCTTGTGTTGTTAAGAGTATATGCATCTTTTCTGTAGATAAGAAAGATAAATTCAAACCTTTTTTAGCTAACACTGTGTTCAGCAAATGGGGATAAGTTTTCTTTTTTCGTATATGGGGATAATATTTTCAGATAAATATGAGATTGCAATTTCTATGAATGTGAATTCTCAAGGGGGTTTTGACCTTAATTTTTTTTTTAACCTTAGTTTCTAGGCATTTGGAACTCAAGAAATTTTATATTGCATTCAAAACTATAGGAATTTTAGATTCAATACTCTTGATATATTCGATCATGTCTTTAAAAAGTGTGTTTCGAGGAAGCTAGAATTGCTAAATTCGACTGTAGGATCGCCAGACAATCAACCTTGACATGGTTAAACGTACAAGGGGTCCAAGACATAAGGTTTCTTTGAGTTCTGTAAGAGTGTTGCATTTCTATACACTTGCTTTTACTGCAAGGGGTGAAAAATAATACAGTAGCAAAAAACTTGATCACTTCAGGGGTTTAAACATGAAGTTGCATTGCATACATGTCATTCATTTTTTTTTTTTTTGATCCTGATATAGGAATTCATTTGATGTTGCCAAGAAATTTCCTTTTGGCTAAATGGGTTGTAGATTCGAGCCAAAACCCTAGTATATATACACACATACATACATATATATAAATATATATACATACACATATACATGAGACAAGGAAGATGGAGATGAGAAAAGGAAGATGGAGAGGGAGAGACTTACTGTGAGTGAAACGGAGGGTGGAGAGCAAGACGACGGAGAGGGGAGGAACGTGGCTGGAGGAGATTGCGATCGACGTGGAGAGAGAAGGTCGAGCAAATAGGAGGAGAAGGAGGGTTCGATATAAGTTCAAGTGTTGGAAAAAACCTGGATTTTAAACCTATAGCTCCTTTTGGAAAGGAGTTATAATCTATAGCTCCTTTTGAGAAGGAGTTATAATCTGCCTATAACGCCTTTGCAAAAGGCGCGATAGCCTATCTGCCTATAACGCCTTCCTAAAAGGCGCTATAACAATCTGACGAGGACTCCTTCGCCACGTAGGAGTTGGCCTAACCGCTATAACGCGTTTTGAAAAGGCGCGATGGCCTATTTTTACAAAACGTTTCAAAAGATGGATATTTCTCCAATTTGATTACAAATTATGGTCATTTCGGCCAAAAACTCGATTTATTCCGAGTGGTCAAACAAATAGGTGAGGCAATTCAATTCCTACTGTTGGTTTGGGTAGGCTAAACGGGCCTACTGTTGGTTTGGGCCACCAGTTGTGTGCCCGAGAGAATAAATTATATACACCAATGGTATAAGCATTTGTTTTTTCCAAATTAATTACATTGCTGTTTGGATTGGATTTTTGGTTTACCTCCAAAATATGATTGTGTGCGAGCGTGCCAGAAAAGACTTGTAATTATCCTTTTCAGATTTGAAGCTTACAAAAAGCCAAACCTAATCAGGCGATTGTGTGTCGGTTCAATTACCTCAATGAAGAGGATTTCTCTATCTAGAAGTATTAGAACGGCACAACGATTCACTGGAAACTTGATAAATCAAAGAACAAGCAAGATACCTTGATCAATTCAAAAACGAACTTGCTTTTCAATTGATTCTCCAAACTTCCACTAATGAACAGAACAGAATGAGTTACAAAGTGATTACAACTACTACAAACTCCTAACTTCTTCGAACTTAAATATAAGCTCTTCTAACTACTGCCTAATGGACAAACCAAGCATAGCATAGCTGTTTGTTTGATGATTTGTCTGGAGTTTTTCCTTTCTTCATTTTTTCTATTTATAAGCAAATTCTTGAGTCTTCTCCACGTCCTTATTTCCCGCCTGGCTGTCTTCGAAGGCATCTTGGTTTGAATTCAAACTTTCCCTCCATGATTCCTGATTGTGGCAATTCGGTTTAAATCATCACCCCACTTCCCTTAACTGCATCGTGGAGGATATGGGCAGTTATTTGCTTGAATCTTACTCCTTTGACCATGTCACTTGTAACTGCTTTTTGTTTGAATAAAACCATTCGCGCCTTTGAGCTTCGAACTGCTTACTTTCTAAGCTATTGTCTGAGTAACACCTGGCAACAATTAATATTACCTATAAAACGACATTGATTTAATCAAAACGTCATCGTTCTTTTAATTATGTGATTTCATGCACTTCAGTCTATGCGTACTCCGTTTTGTCTAATATGAATGGCCACGTGCCATTGTATGACTGGACCAATAAATTCCCACGCAAACAATTGCGTCACGTCGTCAAAACAGCGGTTTCAATTAATAAAATATGGCGACATGGCATAATATAGTAATTGATTTGAAAGAAACAAATATTAACACTGGCGGTGTAAATAATTTAACCTCGTGTGGCCTAATGGCTTTCGTGTTGGGCACATGCTTGGTCCAAATAAAAAACCCAAATCTCATTAAACACGGGCACGGCGATATGGCGTAATATAATTAATTTGAAAGAAAATAAATATTGACACTGGTGGTGTAAATAATTTAACCTCGTGTGGCCTAATGGCTTTCGTGCTGGGCACATGCTTGGCCAAATAAAAAACCCAAATCTCATTAACACGGGCTAGTGACGGTCCAATAGAATAGAGCATCTCTCACTTGATGGGACCTTCAAGAATTCTACAAGGTTAGAATAGAATTAATTTATCAGGCTTGCATTGTGAAGTTTATCCTTAATGGGTAGAGTCATGCATTCGAGTCTCTAATCAGGCTTGCATTGTGAAGTTTATCCTTAGCGGGTAGAGTCATGCATTCGAGTCTCTAGAGCTATGTTTGGGGAGACTTTTGTGGTTGGAGTCAGGTTATGGCTTAAGTTTGTCTTGAGAGAGCGAATCATCAATCATGTGTTATATTGTCGCCTCGGCTCCTCTTCTCTGACCCCCAGTATCCCAGAGAAGATTGCCACGGGGTTGATCGCCCCTTTTCGGCTCAGCTGAAAGATGCCAGACAATGTGGTGTTCGTGTTTGCCTATTTGGTACTTGTACAAAGAGAAGTACTGCCAATAAAATGGAAAGTTCGTGTAGACTAAAACAAACATGTGCTAGTCCAACTAACCTGAATTCAAGATATGCTAATACAAAAAGAAGACATACAGGGAAAACTAAGGTTTAATACACTACAATAAGTAAATAAGTATGGTAACGGCCAAAGCAAGATGGAAATAGCTACACAACATCTTTCCAGATCAAAGATGGTCCAGAGCTAATCCTTCTTAAGTGCATCCATTTTACCAAAAAAAAAAAAATGGCAGTTTCAAAAGCTCATCAATCTATTTCTTTGCGTAGGTAATCAACATTGGGTTCTCAGGTGATATCTTGAAACCCTGGAGTCCCTGCATTGCGTATGTGGATTGCATCTCATTCTCATACTCAACAAAGGCAATTCCCGGTTTCGCTTCCACCATTCTTACTTCCTTAAAGCCAGGGTATTGGCAGAAGAGCACTTGCAGCATCATTGGAATGGTCTGATGCGGAAGATTCTGAACAAATAATATGTTATTTGGCGGAGCTGGAGCTTCTGGAACTGCAGATTTTGCACCACCAATATATGGTATTTGTGATAACTGCACCAAATTGCGGAAGGAGACAGAAAAGGTGAGGTCCTTCCAAAACATACACCAACATTATCCAAAAATATTAAAAAATTACAAGGAACGAACAAAAGCTACCACATAATATTCTAAGGAGAAACCTATTGCATCCATTCCATGCAAGGAGAGTACTGAACAACATTTAGCATATCTACTTCATAAAGTGGAGTCTAAAATCAAGCACTGAGTCAAAAATCCGTATGAGGTGTAGTCATAGTTGATAAAATATTAAGCCTAATATATTGCATTGATTCCTATTTCCTTTCTCGAAGTCCGCACGGTGTCACTGTCAGAGAAAGCTCCAGTGTGACAGGACACACCAACCGTAGGGAAAAAAAGGACTTTACCTTGAATTTCCAAACAAATGAAGTAGCACGGAGAACATATAGATATCTAAAGGATAAATATAGTAGTGACATCGAGAATACCTGATTTACTCTTAGAATAATCCTTATAAAACATATGCATGCAAACTCAATAAAGCTAATTCCAAACCATTCTCTGAAAAATGACTCCAAAAGTAATTTGAACTTCTAAGGTAACAGGAAACATGCTTACATGAGGAGCTGCACCATAGGCACCGCCATAAGCAGGATTCTGACCCATTCCAGCTTGATTCGCATCGTGTTGGTCTTTTCGCTTCCTCCCTGTTGAAAGAAAGAGGCAAGAAAACTCATATAACTAAAGAGATAGCTTGCCATCATCCTTTTTCGATATGTCTACTTGTATTTGAGTAGTCTTAACTTGAACGACATAAAGTGGCATCAATGTTTACTTGTCAAATACTCTTGAAAAAGGAAATGAAACATAGTAAATACCCTTTACCCTTTTTTAAAATGGCGAGGGAAGTACATAATATAACTATAACAAGATACCTGAATGATACCCATGTTAACATTCAGAAAACTCTGCAAAGTTTCTCGACCCATCGAGAACTCAAACCATCATAGAAATTGAAGGAAGAGACGCGTATTCCACGCATGTATGTGTGCAATAATGTCTCACCTTTTTCCTCATGCCTCTTTTTTCTCTCTCTCGGAACAAAAGTACCATCAGCTTTTGCTACTACATCTGATTTTGTCTTTGCATATTGTATCCTCTGCATTTAAAAAAAATTACTATTAGTCATTCGTCTATATGAGAGAGCAAAACAAACACAAACACGCACACCTACACATCATGACTACAAGTCTACAACTGGTCAACTGACATGAAAGTGCAACATAAGCAACATAGGACTCAGAATTACCCGTTGACTTCCATAGGAGTATAAACTCAACATCTACTATCGGAACACAAATGTAATCCATATTTGTAGCTTAGTGAGCTAAAGTTTGCAATAACTTTAACTTGACATAAATACAACTAAGTTTCTCTTCAGAATTTACTATTTCAGTTCTCAGACACAATGATGAACCTTAGTTGGGGCAGAACCCTATATATTGTATTAGTAAAGCCTAATGGCCATGCCAAATATTCGATGACCTTGAAATGGAAATAATCTTTAATAACAAGCTCACACCCAAAATTTCTTATTCCAATAACCTACAATGTGGGACCTTATTACCTCTTTTCTTTTAATAGGCCAATCCAAACACAAAATCTGTGCATCAGTTGGTTACCTTACCAGAAACCTGGTGTCCCATTCCTGAGTATTTGGTCCTATAGAGCCAAGTAGGCAACAGAACAGAGGCTAAGAAAACAACCATATGAGAGAACACAATAAGCTAGTTGAGCACTATGGCAAAAAACATGACCTGGGCATGACGTCAACAAAGTGAACTCAACAACATTGCAACCGCAGTCATAAAGTATCTGTTCCACCAAGGAGACAGATTTCTCAGCTCCCATTGAGTCTCCTCAAATGTAAACATTTCTCAAATGGAGCAGGCAGGAGGGAAAAAATAAGGAGCTCCAGCTCTAATACATAGCTAGGCCACCATTCAAAGGACCACTCGCAGGTCCACTATCAACTATTAACAGCACAAAGTCAAACCTGTATAGAGCCTGGTACTTGCAACAGTGCTCGGAATTGCTTATGACAATGAAAAGCAAGCTGCCCGACCACAGGTTACTGGTTATGGACTGTCGCCTCAAACCTTACATAAGAGTCATATAAACAATCCTAGACCAGTAGTGCTTGGTATTGCTTGTGATATTGAAAAGCAAGCTGTCCAAATTCAGGTTATTGCGTATGGCAACCAATCAAGGTCGCTGTCTGAAAGGCACATGTGCCTAAATCTTACATCTTCTGTGGGTTCAATTCTTGCCTGGGAACAAGACTAACTATGGTCCACAGGGCTCAATCATTGACCAGATGGCTCATCATACGAGACCCTTACATAGTTAAAATGAGAATTATACGATGAAAATGAAATTTGATTTGTCTGATGGTGTTATTGTCATCAAAGGGAGATATTTTTTATATCATGAACCCCATATTTATCGTTGTAGATGCTAATGGTCGACACTATCATCATATGCTCTCATTCAAAAAAACTAACAATGTCAGAAAAAAGAAGAATATAACTTGCATTGATCTGTTTTGCCTGCATAATTAAGTTATCCTAACCGTATAAAAGCACAGCTGTCCATGATATAACAGAAATTGGCTGCGGTAGAGAATTCACACAAAGAAACCACGAAGAATATTAGAGTTTGCTAATAGAGAATGCAAATTAAAGACAGTTCTTCCTGAATTCTTTTTGTTTCCTGGAAGAATTTTGCTACTTCAGTTCGATAACACCACCGAAATAGTAACATAACGAAAGGAACTGTCTTAGAATCCATAGTTGCAATTTTTCAATCAACTAAACAAGTTCGTAGCACGCACATTGACTACGAGGAGCTCTAGCTAAGTAACACCTAGTCAAGGTCCTCAGAGAGGCTATGTTGGGCCGCTCCAGTTATAACTATAAACCAGCAAGAATCAGCAATGTGTGATGCTGTTCTCCTAATTATCACTTCGGTGCTCGTGATACTTAAATTGCACTGAATTTAACATGACGATGCCATCAAGTACTCGTGAAAACAGAAAAGAAAGGGTAGCGAAATATGGGGCAATACCATAGGTTTGTCATAAAACGGAAAGCCTTGCATTTGGCGAAGCGCACTTGAGGCGGAAGACACGTCTTCGAACACAACCCAGGCTTGACCTTTGTGTTTAAGCGTCTTGAATGCTAAAACCTCCAATATCTTCCCGAATTGAGAGAAAACGGCCAACAGGGATTTCTTCAACTCTGGAAAAAATCAAACTCAGACTTAAACACCTCCGTTCGAGAGAGAAAGAGGAACTAAGGCAAAACAAATACACCAAAAAAAGACGATAGGGAAAGGGAAATGAGTACCTTCGAGCTTGATCTTCTCGTTGAGGTTGTTGATGTATATAGTCATGTTCGTAGGAACGTCGCCGCCGGTGGCCATCTCCGCCATGGGTCTCTAACTCTGAAATTCTAATAAACCCTACTACCTGTGAAATCCGACAAAGCAGCGAGAAGTTTTCCAGTGATTTGTTCCGAGTGGCTAAACGGGCCTACTGTTGGTTTGGGCCACCAGTTATGTAATGGCTTTCGTGCTGGCCACATGGTTGGCCCAAATAAAAACCCAAATCGCGTTAGGATTATTCTAATCTCCATAGAATTAAATAAAATGTGCATTGATATCTGAGAAAATTATATGGATATTTATAAAAATCTATTAATTTTCATGAGATGTTCATTAATATCTGTACTTATTTGAAATTATTAGTATATTATTCTCCGCCCACTAGGCGGAGGTTAGCAAGACCGATCTCATTAACACAGTCCAATAGAACATCTCACTTGACGGGACCTTCTAGAGTGTTTTAGAAGGTTAGAGAAATGAACTTGGAAAGGAACTCATAGAGAATGAATGTGCAACTCAGGTGTTCGGGCTTGGCCCAACTTTTTGGGCTTTGGCCCTCAGGTGTTTGGGTCTCGGCCCATTTTTCAACCTTTGGTTGGATCTCCCTCTCCCCCTACTTGATGTACCCCTATTAAGTTTCTTAATAAATTTTTGCCGTTTCAAAAAAAAAAAGAAAAGGAACTCGTAAAGAATGAATGCGCAACTCTCATCACGTGTCGAGAATTAATTTGTCAGGCATGCATTTGTGAAGTTTTGTTCTTAGTGGGTCCCTCCATTGTTCTAAAAGTGTGTTTGTTTAGGCCTTTAGATTCCACGCAGGTTATGTAGGCGGAAACCTAATGAAGAGGAAGAGACGAAACCCGTTAAACCTGCAAATTTTTGTTGTGATGTTGCATCGTGGAATTATTGTTTGGTGGATCGTTTACAATATTGCTATATATAGTATGTTTATTTAGCTATCGGATTAGCATGCAAATTATTTAATGCATACTCCTGAATTGTTGTGACTTTGTCGCAAAGGAAGATTCGCATATTCGTAATTTATTATGACTTTGTCGCAAAGAATGACAATAAATTATTAAAGAGGGAGATTAAAACTCCATTTCTCGCTTATCATATAGGTGACATGTTTACATATTAATGATGCCCCATTACCCTATCCAATATGATGGATTTTTGCTTAGGTTATGAAGAGTTTATCACATTTTGTTATTGAATTCCCCTTCAAATGTTTTTTCCTGAACTCAAACGTTGGAAAAATAAATTGTTAGTAATTGAACTTTTTATCAAAGTGCCCAATGAAAAGTGAAGAGATTATTTTTCAAACATAAAACCAAAGCTTTACGACATTTACTAATTTGGTAAACATCCATCCAGAAGCAAGAAGATAGGCATGAATGATTAAAAAAAAAAAAAGGAAGATAAGCACGAAGCAAGAAACCAACTGTCTGTTCGGCCTTTGGCTGGCTTTGGTGGAGATGCGATGACCTTATCCTTGACCTTTCTTTTAGTCGACGTTCGAGAATCTCTTTTAAAACCGTTTGCCGCTCATACCTTCCTCTTTTTTTCTTTTTATTAGTAATATAATACTCCTATAATACGTGATGTTTCGAGTCAGTTTGTGCGAATTTTGTACAAACTCTCATGAGGGTAAGATGACCCAAGTTTAACACGCTTATGCGTGAGGTTAAGGTGGCTGAAGTGTTGCTCGTAAAAAAAAAACGAATCTTGAGTTATTAATTAAGAGTGAACAAATCTGTAAGTGTCAAACAAGACAATTTGGCCAATGCCTGGGTGCTTGCAGCCTTGTTTGTAAAGTGGACGCCAGTGATGATTGGGAGGGAGAAACAGTCCGACGGCTGAGAGAGAGATAATTCATCGCCCATTTGAAAGATGGGAAATTACATATCAGTGGAGAAAGGGGTAAATAATGCCCAAGTGATGGAGAGGTTTTTTCAAAATTCCATAAATATGGAACGGAGGAAAAATAATTCCCCATACATGAAACGGAGGAAAAATAATTCCCCATACATGGAGTCCGAATCTGGATATCCTAAGTTGCCATTTCTATGAATTTAAGTTGCCCCTTCTATGAAACTAAGTTGCTCCTTCTATGAATTTCCTGGGTATTCAATTTCTTGAGTATTTCTTCAATCTCCTTACCATTTCTATTATTTTTTGAAAAATTTGGAATCTGGGTTACTTGTAGATTTGCATGAAACGGACCAACTGAAATTCTCTATGTATGAAACAGAGGAAAAAAATTCCCAAAACAAGAAGTCGGTTTGTAGTCAAATCTGAGTTTGAATCTAAGTTGCCCCTTCTATGAATTTAAATTGCCCTTTCTATGCACCTAAGTTGCCCTTTCTATGAACTTAAATTGCCCCTTAATTAGCTAGTAGCATAACTTCTTCACATTTTCAAGTAAAACCAAACAAGAAATTTTAAGTGGCAATTCCTAAAATCTAAAAGCAAAAGTATAAAGTGGATGCTAGAAAACATATATCTTATTTTCTCTATCATTTCTTTTTTTAAAAAATTAGCCAAAATACACTAATCTCAAAAATACTTTAAAAACTCAAATCTACAAGTAACCCAGATCTCAAATTTCTCAGAAAATAATAGAAATGATAAGGAGATTGAAGAAATGCTCAAAAAATTGAATATTTAAGAAGTTCATAGAAGGGACAACTTAGGTTCATAGAAGGGACCTAAGTCTATGAACCTAAATCTATCCGCTTCTACATAAATCTATGAACCTAAGTTGTCCCTTCTATGAACTTCTTAAATATTCAATTTTTTGAGCATTTCTTCAATCTCCTTATCATTTCTATTATTTTTTGAGAAATTTGAGATCTGGGTTACTTGTAGATTTGAGTTTTTAAAGTATTTTGAGATTAGTGTATTTTGGCTAATTTTTTAGAAAGAGAAATGATAGAGAAAATAAGATATATATTTTCTAGCATCCACTTTATACTTTTGCTTTTAGATTTTAGGAATTGCCACTTAAAATTTTTTGTTTGGTTTTACTTGAAAATGTGAAGAAGTTATGCTACTAGCTAATTAAGGGGCAATTTAAGTTCATAGAAAGGGCAACTTAGGTGCATAGAAGGGGCAATTTAAATTCATAGAAGGGCAACTTAGATTCAAACTCAGATTTGACTACAAACCGACTTCTTGTTTTGGGAATTTTTTTCCTCCGTTTCATGCATAGAGAATTTCAGTTGGTCCGTTTCATGCAAATCTACAAGTAACCCAGATTCCAAATTTCTCAAAAAATAATAGAAATGGTAAAGAGATTGAAGAAATACTGAAGAAATTGAATACCCAGGAAATTCATAGAAGGAGCAACTTAGTTTCATAGAAGGGGCAACCTAGGTACATAGAAGGGGCAACATAAATTCATGGAAAAGGCAACTTAGGAGATCCAGATTCGGACTCCATGTATGGGGAATTATTTTTCCTCCGTTTCATGTATGGGGAATTATTTTTCCTCCGTTCCATATTTATGGAATTTTGAAAAAACCTCTCCATCACTTGGGCATTATTTACCCCTTTCTCCACTGATATGTAATTTCCCCGAAGAAAGATTCGGCCAGCTCACCCGCTTTTTGCTATCGTCGAAGCTTCTTCGCACTGTTTACAAAAATCACACGTTAATACCGATTGGTAGCAAAACTTATGTGATGCTTTCAAGTGGTATGGGAGGAGTCCATCTCCTCTTCAATCCATAAGGAATTGGAGAATCCTTCAATTGCAATTCAATGGTTAGAATTATCCTAGCATCTTCAATCCCAAAACTCATATGGTATTCTACGGGCACCCAATTACTCCCAAAATATTTCCCATCGAATCTCAGACACCAAATTCCAAACATTAGTAAAATTTCATATCGTAACTTTAATAACAGGTGTAGATTTAAAGAACTATTAAATTCACAGAGTTAATCAAAGAATTCATTTTGCATTTCTTCTAAAATATTTTTTCTGTAAAAATTATCTTACGTTCAATTACTTACTCTTGCGATTTCTTTCTAATTTCCATAACTGAATCTTAATTTCAACTTTCTTATATACAAGAACAACTACATCAATGAACACACGATTTAGTGCGAAGCACACGTGAAAATATACTAGTATCGGTAAAAATAATCTCATGGACTACATAATAAGATAATATCAGCGAAAAAACGATAGTGAAAGAAAAAAATTATTGATATAATATTAGTAAAAAATTCATGAGCTACATGATATCGGTTGAAAAAAATCCTCACGAGCTATATAAAAAAGTTTTTCAAATGCAAGTTTAACAGGGAGAGAAGACGCCCTTCAAAAAAAATGAATTTTTTATAAACTTCGAAGAAAATTCATTAATCTTATGTAATTGCGAAATATTTGATTAATCCTATGAATCTGATAGTTCTTTGAACCTGCCCCTGTTATTAAAGTTATGATATGAAATTTTACTAATGTTTGGAATTTGATAAATTGGTGTATGGGATGCGATAATTAAGGAATATTTGGGAAGTAATTGAGTGCCTATAGAATACCATATGAGCTTTAGGGCTGGAGATACTAGGGTAATCCTAACCCTTGAATTGAAATTGGAGTATCCTCCAATTCCCTATGGATTGGAGAAGAGCCGGACTCGTATAGAAGCATCATACTCCCAATGAATTACGGCCCTTGGATTGAAAATAGATAAATCACAGCCCTTGGATCAAAATCAAAAACTAAAAATAAGGTGGTTTTGTTAAAAACGAGGTGGTTTTGTTAAAAACGAGGCGATTTTGACCCAAAAAACGGAGGATTACTTACCACAAAACAGGCAACTCATACTATTCACTAAGGCAACACTTACCATTATATAAGGTAACACTTACCACACAAATAGGCAACACTTACTACAACCGGTTGATCAGGTAACAAGTTACCATTAAGTAAAAAAAAAAAAAAGTGCCTGATTTTTTGGTGGAAAAATTTGCAGATTTTAGGGATTTATATATTAGAAGAATTATCTAAAAAATGGTGTTCATTTATAAATCTAGTTTAAAATTTTAATTTGTTATGAAACTATAAAAATTTGAAAAATATTTTCCATAATTTTCAAATGACATTATAAATGTATTTAATTAATTAATTTTCAAATAATCATTTATTTTAGATATATTTAAGTAACTTAGTTTTAAATATTATGGAAAAAAATAAGATATTTATTAATATTTTGATAGCTTACAAATTTAGTTAATATATATTATAAAATAACGCTACAAGTTGATTGTTACAACAAAATTGAACCATAAATATATTTTCATTTAATAGCTATTGAATAATTTTGTAGGATTCTCAATTGAATTTATGGTAGTATTTAATAAAATTAGGCTATTCAATTTCATTAATATAGTTTATAGTGATTAATATGATATATTTTACAAATCTAACAACTAATAGTGTTGATACTAATATACTTGGCAGCGAACAATCAACGAGAATTGATTCATTTGTAATTGATTGATCTGGTTATATGTTCAGCCAATTAATCATATTTGGCAGATGTGGTAGTTAACAATGATGTTGATTGCTAGTGATTAGTGAAACTAATATAACTGGCTAAAGTAGGCTAACTAATTTGTTTAATTGCTTAACTACAGACTTATCTATTTCAATCATTCAAGTTACACAATTAGCACATTTCAAAAATGGTTATTTGATTGTTAACATTGATCACTTAGAAAATAAATGAGTAACAGTCTTTGAGGTTACATTGATCACTTGGCTAATATATGAGTAACCACTAGTGAATCTGTAAATTGAAATATCTCATTTATTTGATCCGTTTTTAAAAGTAATTTTATTAATATAAATGCTTTTATTTAATTTATCATAAAAAGTAATACAACAAATTCAAATAAAATTTAATATGGTAGGTAATATGACACTAATGATGGTATACATAAATGTATACCTACCCGTCATTAATGTCTTACTTACTATAGGAGTATGCTAACGTTCAGCAAAACAGTGCGATACCTTCTCATGACTCGTAATGACGTTACAGATGAACTGAGACAACTGAATAGTAAGATTACTCGATGACCCCTTTGACCCTTCTGAACCGTGATTATTTCAACCCACTACAATATGTAATATAGATTAGTATTCAGAACTATAATATGCACAAGGACAATGTTGGTATTGTGAAGTCGAGGAGTGGGTATGCTCAAAAGAAAGATATAGAGAAGCTAAACAATTGGAGAGAGAAGATCGATTAAGATGGCCGCAGGCACTTACGAGAGTTGGATGTTCTGCTATATTTATATGGTAAGTATTGCTATGGAAATGGTAAGTATGCTCAGATTTCTGTAAGTATGGTTACTGAAACGCTAAGTATGCCCAGATTTAAGTAAGCACACTCGATTTATATGGTAAGTATTGCTATGAAAATGGTAAGTATGCCCAGATTGTAGTAAGCACACCCTATTTATATGATAAGTATTGCTATGAAAATAGGAAGTATACCCAGATTTTAGTAAGCACATGCATGACCTTCTCATTTTGTTCTTTCTTTTAGCTCAGAGAAGGTAATGAAACAAGTACGTATACACATGCATGTTTAAAGTGTACCACATACATAAACCAATGAGGTTATCGACTATATCCACCATAATGATGACCATAATGCATTTGGGTATATCTTCCATAAATTGAAGAATCTCGAATAAGTGTTTCACAATAATCTAATGAAGCTTTCCATGTTTTGAACCCTGTATTTGTGGTAAGTATGACTATGGAAATGGTAGGTACTCCCAGTTCATGCCTTGCCTACTAAGCATATGTAGATTTTAGTAAGAGAACCCATTTTTCGTGATAAGTATGCCCATATTAGTTCGCACACCCTGTTTACCTACCACCAATTATGGCATTAGTAGTTTTAGGTTTCTCCATACCTACCTTAAACCCTGCAAACTTATCCACTCTAACTCTTCTAGCTCCCATTCATCTCTCCTCCTATCCAAAAAATGAAGATTTAAGAAGAAGCTCCATGACAAGTTAAAGAAGCTCAAGTGAGTTTTTTTCAAGAACAAACTGAATTTAGTTGTAATTATTACCTCGTACCAACTTACCAAAAGATCATAAGTTGAAGAATCTCGAATAAGTGTTTCACAATAATCTAATGAAGCTTCCTAGGTTTTTACGTTTTTTATGGTTATACTTACCATTGCTTATGGCTATACATACTACTTTTTATGGTATTTTTACTACAGATGAATTCCGTATTTAGGAAGTATCTGGAGAATAAGTTCTTCATATTCGTGGTAAGTATATCCAGAATTTAGTAAAAAATCTTGTATTTATGGTAAGTATGGTTATGGAAATCGTAGGTACTCTCCATAGGTAATATAATTTTGTTTGTCATACCGTAGGTAATATAGTATTTATGGTAAGCATATTTATGTTAGTTTTTACCACTAATTGTGAAACTATTTATTTGGATCAAATTTTGATAGTGATTAGTGAAGATTAATACAATTAGCTAAAGTAGACTAATTAATTGTTAAACCAGTAAGATTTATCTATTTCAATCCTTCAAATGACACAATTAGCAAATTTCAAAATTGATTACTTGGCGGTTAACATTGATTACTTGGAAAATGATGGGGTAACAGTTTCGATGGTTAACATTGATTACTTGGCAAATGTAGGAGTAACCACTATGAGCATCTCCAATCTTTACCCATTTTACTACCCATACCCAAAATTTGAGTAAAAAGTTTAAAAATCCATCTCCAATGTTATACCCATTTGCCTACCCATTTTGAGTTTTATCCATTTTCTCACCCAAATTTAGGGAGACTCAAATCCATACCCATTTTTTTCAAAACCTATTTTTACTCATTAATTACAAGTGTGCCACTCATTAATTACAAGTGTACCATTCAAGAATAGATTTGGGTACCATTCATTAATATAGTTTACAGTAATCAATATGATATAATTTGCAAATCTAACAACTAATAGTGTTGATACTAATATACTTAGCAGCGATCAATCAACAAGGATTGATTCATTTGTAATTGATTGATCTAGTTATACGTTCAGCCAATTGATCAGACGATTTGAATCGATTAAAATTATATTTGGCAGGTGTGGTAGTTAAAAATGATATTGATTGATAGTGATTAGTGAAAATTAATACAATTGGCTAAAGTAGTCTGACTAATTTGTTTAATTGATTAACCACAGACTTATCTATTTCAATCTTTCAAATTATACAATTAACAAATTTCAAAAATGGTTAACATTGATCACTTGACAAATGAATGAGTAATAGTCTTTGTGATTAACATTGATCACTTGGCCAATGTACTAATAACCTCTAATGAACCAGTAAATTGAAATATCTCATTTATTTGATCCTTTTTTTAAAAGTAATTTTATTAATATAAATACTTTTATTTAATTTATCATAAAAGTAATACAAATAGATTCAATTAAAATTTAATGTGGTAGGTACTATTAAAAATAAATAAATAAATATAGATATATAGATATATATATATATATATATAAAATAAATGGTTATTTAAAAGTAACTTACTTAAAAGTAAATATATCTATAATATAGTTTTTCCATAATATTTAAAAGTAAATTACTTAAATATATATATAATAAATGGTTATTCAAAAATAAATAAATTAAATACATTTATAATGTTATTTAGAAATTATGAAAAATAGTTGTCAATTTTTTTGTTTTTAGATAACTCTTCTAATTATATTATATATTCATAACAAATTAAAATTTTAAACTAGATTTATAATTGAACACAAATTTTTAGGTTTTTCACTACCCAATTCTTAGCAAAAAGGCAAAATATATGGTGTATATAGCTTAAAGTGATGTGAATATATATATATCCCCAAAATCTCCGAATTTCTTGGCCAAAAAATAGGGTACTTTTTAAAAAATTAATGGTAACTTCTTACCTGACCAACCAGTAGTTGTAAGTATTGCTTGTTTGTGTGGTAAGTTTTGCCTTATACGATGGTAAGTGTTGCCTTAATTAATGATAAGTGTTGTCTGTTTCTGTGGTAAGTAATTTTTCATTTTTTTTCGTCAAAACCACCGCGTTTTTAACAAAACCACCCTATTTTTAGTTTTTGGTTTTGTCCAAGGGCAGTGATTTATTTATTTTCAATCCAAAGGCTGTAATTCATTGGGAGTATGATGCTCCCAAAACTGCCTGGGAGCATCATAGCCATGGCCGATTGGTAGTGGAAAAGTAGTGAGTAGCTCAACCGTCCGATTGTGTTCATTTTACATGACCGAATAATTCGCGGGATTGCTCACTCTTAATTAATTACTCAAGATTCGATCTTTTTTACGAGCAACACTTCAGCCACCTTAACCTCACGCACAAGCATGTTAAACTTGGGCCATCTTATCCTCATGCAAGTTTGTATAAAATGCGCACAAACTGACTCAAACATCTTGTATTATAGGAGTATTAACAAATTTGAAGGTAGTAACAAATTTGAAAAGAATCACTTTTTACTTGGTAAACTTTATTCAGAAAAAACAACCAATAACATAGAAGCTAAAAACATTTTAAAAAAGACTTACAGTATATTACTCCTATAAGGAAAAAAAATTAACCAAACTTTTCGTGAATAATTATTTATGGAGGTGAATCTCGAACATTCAAACAGTCCATCCAAAGCTGAAATTGATGGCCAAAATGAATGACCGAAATCGCACAACTTTATGAAAAGCCTGTTTATAACAGCTCGGTGAATAAGTGCATCTCTCTTCCTATATTCTAGAAAAAAGTGGAAGCCGTTAGCCTCCACGACTTTGCGTCAACCAGTAAGACACAACTTTACGCGATTAGATGCCGACTTTGACGGGGCCCCATTGGCAAACCACGCGTTGGAAATTTCTCTCTCTCTCTCTCTCTCTCTCTCTCTCTCTCTCTCTCTGTGTGTGTGTATATATATATAAACTCTGCAATCGTCTGTGACTCTCCCTCATAACGATCTCTTCATAGCACGAGAGGTACCCTTCTAGAGAGAGAGAGAGAGAGAGAGAGGATTCATTAGCTGCTGCGAAAGGTTTTTCCATAGAAGAAGAATCCACAAGCCTTTTCGCAGTAGCCTTCAATTTTATTTTCTCCAATTCGCATAAACATATTATACTCCTACACAAGCAGAAATGGCTCGCTCTCTCTCGAACGCCAAGCTGCTCTCCGCTTTCGTGGTTGACAGAATCTCCGTCGTCATTAGCAGGTAGCTACCGCATATTCCTCAATCTTCTCTCTTTGATTTTACCCCTTTTTTGCTCTCTGTTTCTACAATATATGGAGAAAACGGAAACGAAAAAACAGAGGAAACCGGTAGATAACAACAATTACAGTACTATACTTCAAAATCAGCATATGGTGTATTTTCCATTTTCTACGAATATTGCACATACAAGTATATTCTGGAAAAGTCAAAAATTTCCATCCTTTATTGCATTTTTAGGTAGGATTAATAAGATATTCAAAATTGTGTATTGAATATTGAATTTAAAATCCAATTTTGTGTGTACAGGCGCGGATACGCAGCGGCATCACAAGGTGTTGCATCGGCTTCCGTGAGAGGAGGCTGCGTGATGGCGAAGAAAGGAGGGGAAGAAACAACCAAGAAGACATCTTCGTGGGTACCGGACCCGGTGACCGGATACTACAGGCCAGAGTCCCATGCCGACGTGATCGACGTTGCCGACTTACGGGAGATGCTCTTGAAGAACAACAACGTTAGACGAAACTGAATAGGAAAGACGGTGATCGCTCAGAAATTATTTTCATTCCGTTTCTTCGCTTTCGAAGAGATGGATTAATGTTATAGTAGACTCCTCCGCTGTGCCTTGTCGTGAGGGATTGTTATGGTTACTGACTTACTGGGGTCTATTGTTCTTTCCATTGTTTTGTTCCCGAAATTGGTTTACCATTGAATAAAATTTACCAATTGCGATGTTGGTTTTCTAGATGCCTTTCTCTCATTTTTTTAAATAACCGCATGTCTGGTTAGCTTGCATGCATCTCGACCCTCTCATCTTTTCAATTTTGGCTCTTTTTGTCATTGTTGTTGTAGTTTGTTGTTGCGTTTCAACTAGAGTCGAGAATCACACGTGCTCTAATAAAAAAGGTGGTGGTGAGCAAATTGAAATTGAGATACTCAAAAGCTTCAGCTCCAAAAAAAAATTCTCACTAATAATAATAGTGGAAAATGGAAATTAGGTTGTCCTGTAGAATAAAGCAATCGATTGATAGCAAACTGAAATACACAATTTGTCTTCCGGTAAAAGACTAAAGTCAAGCATGGAGAGGAAATTAAATAAAAAGAAAGTAGTCCGGATTACCAAATTGGTAAGCGAAACGGGGAAATAAATACTCCCTCCGTCCCACTTTGTTCCGCCTGTTTCCTTTTTTGGACGTCCTAAAAAATTGTCTATATCTCACAATCTATAATATTTTATATATTCAATATGGATCTTGTTTGATAGATCTCAATTTATTTTATTAAATAAAGTTTTCGAAATCATAAAAAACATTATAGATTGTAAGATATAGATAATTTTTTGTGATGTTCCAAAAAAGAAACAGGAGAAACAAAGTGGGACAGAGGGAGTATATTGGTAATATATAAATTTGAGCGATCAGTGTCAGCCCGGTACATGCATGCACCTACACCTTACATGGCCAAACACAGAGAGTCATTACGGTGATTGGATGAACCGTCCCAAAGGAGTCCTAGGAGTACAAGGCCTCTCTTGTAACAGCCTCCTACGACAACAGGGATAAGCTTATCTCTGCGGAAATAAGGATTAGCATTCCAAGTTTTACGGGAACTCCTAGAAAAGCTGTGCAATTGGACCAGTTCGGTGCCATCCTAATTCACACCCCAAGATCCAAGGATTCTAATCCTAATGGTACTCTTGAGCTTCTAACTTAATACTTTCCTTTTCATGAAAACAAATGTTTACACCGATGGTGTAAAGAATTTATTCTCTACTTATATTTTCATGAAATAAGAAGAGTAACACGAGGAAGATGCATCCCTTTTCAAATACATGTACTTCGACGATAGAAAAGTCGATAGAAGAAGCAATCCAACTAATGCATTTTCCCACTGAAAGCAACTTCAAACTGTATTTACTTGGATAACATTTTCCTGAAAGGAAAAAAAAAAAAAACTTATTTCATTGAACACGCAAGCGTTTTCGTCAAAACATCTTTACCATATATATAGCATACATGTTGATACCACTCAGCCTACAGAAGCCTGCTCAAAAACAGTAAGAAAACAACAAACAGTGCAATCCCTGATCCGTCTGGTCCGAGATCTTTTTTGCGAACACTTGACTTAAAAGATACTACTATATATTAGTCGAAAGGTGTCAATAGACTAGCGTGGTCATTAATATACCAAGTGAGGCTCTAGTTCCCGGTCGATGTGGGAATAAGCACTCAAAACACCAGTCGATCGCCCCTCAAGACTGAACTACCGCTCCCCCAAATCTGGGGATTACAAACAGGGCACCAAATTGAAATTCAAGCTAAACATGCTTCCCAATCAATTCAAGTAACAATCCATAATAGTTCAAGATGCTTCCATTCAAGTACCAATCCATAATAGTTCAAGATGCTTCCATTCAAGTAACAAAATCCATAATAGTTCAAGATGCTTCTGCATTCCAATCAGCCAAAATCAAGTACAACCAACATAAATAAGATCCAGAAGTAACAGCAGTAGCAGAATTTAGTCAATATCCATGTGGAAGTTTAAGATGTTTGATCCTCGACATCTTTCTTGCAAAAACCCACCATCGACACTGCTCGGTTTTTGGCACTCTTCGTCAAGAATGCCTCTCTCTCATTCTTATTTTTTACTAAACAGTCGAATGCCCTCAGCAGTGTCTATTCATCGAAATACTTCACCTTCATAACTTTCTCGTATTTTTAAGGCACTTTTAGAGGATTATAATAAGAATAGTCTCTTCATGTAAAAGGGAATCTAATAAATGCGCGAATTTGATTGCCTGTAAAGCTAAGGAGGGCCTTCTTCCTCCTCCTCCCCTTTCCCCTCTCCCTATAGAGTTGTCTACCCTTTTGGACACTGATCATGTTGCTAAATGAAACATTCTTGCACAGGGAATCTAATAAATGCGCGAATTTGATTGCCTGTAAAGCTAAGGATGGCCTTCTTCCTCCTCCTCCCCTTTCCCCTCTCCCTATAGAGTTGTGTACCCTTTTGGACACTGATCATGTTGCTAAATCAAACATTCTTGCACCAAAAAAATTGCAAGGAAGTTTTGAAGGAGAAGGATTGTGACGGACAGACACTGCTGAGGGCCTTTTACTATTTAGTCAAACACGAGAATGAAGGAAAGCCATTCTTGACAAATAGTACTTGTCATAAACCAATCAATGTCGGTAGAAGGTTTTTGTAAGGAAGTTGTCGAGGATGAATCATCTTCTTAAACTCGTTCCTTCCATAGTAAGCTGACGTTGAATCGGTCCTCTGTAATTCTGAGAGCAAAGCAAATTCTCCAAGTTGTGCAGATAACTTGGAGAAATGAACATGCATCTTAATTGGACGGAAAATTCCTTGTGATGAAACTTCTTCACTCGCAGGACCAGTTGGTTTCTCTTGTAATACCATATACCTCTTTCGGAGAAGTGATCTTTTCTTCTACATTGAAGACTTTGCAAAAGTCCTTCACTCGCGGGACCAGTTGGTTTCTCTTGTAATACCATATACCTCTTTCGGAGAAGTGATCTTTTCTTCTACATTGAAGACTTTGCAAAAGTCCTAATTGACAGGTCTTTTACCCACTACGTCACAATTCTAACCCAAAGCCTACGACCTCGTTTTTTCTCACCCATCCAAAGATGGACTTCGCTGGCGAACATAACGGGTATGATCACCTACCCGTTATGTTCTCTTTAAACTTGGACAGATATGCATCCACCCTGAAACTGCACGTAACGGTCCTTTTCAGTAAACTAAAAATTGGCGGATGACCTGTGATTTGCGTTGGGAGGAGACCCACGGGGTACTCGTATGTGCAACGAGTACCTCGTAGGTGTCGGCAACGATGGGTGGTGGAAAATTCGTGAGTAGAGATGCATAGAAGAGGGAGAGTGAGAACTGAGAACAATGACTCTTAGTTTCTCCGATCTGAATGGGATTGATTGGAATTAGAATTAAATTCAAAGAATTTTTGATAAGGATGAAGATGTTATAAACAAAACGTGTGGGATCTGGTTAAATCTTTGGTTGTGAATCAAAGTAGCTAGGGGCGAGTAAATAGCGGAATTTTTTTTTAGTGGTTCTTAGTTTTTTTTTGAGGGAGGGTAAGAGGGTAATTTTATCTATCAAACTCACATAGGCAATTGCTGACTAGGGAGAGGTAGAGTGAACCTTTTAAACACACACACAAACCCAAACTCCCGATGTGGGAGCAAGCCTCTATTATTGTTAAAAATACTAGGCAAAAAGACCAATTCAACCTCTGTTGAGGCTCATCTTGACTGTTAATGAAACTAACAGCATTGACCAACAAACAGTCGTACCATTGGTGAAAAAAAGGCATATTCCGATCGAACAGCACATATTTCAGTTCCAAAACACATGCAGGTTACAGCATTGTCAGCATAGATAAGAAATCAATTCAACAAATCGGATAAAACACGATACAAATTGAAAATAACCCCTCTCCTGGATCTCATTCTTCCCCCACTGACGTCGTCACAATCAAATCCACAGCCACACTGCGGGCACTCGTCAAAGCCATCAACGGGGAAATCGGCGGAGGCGATTCCGACGGAGAATTCGAGCTCGTCGCCATCGCGAATGACCTCAGCAATGTTGAGCCAAAGGAAGAGTACTTTGACGCTGATTCCGCTCAGCTTGTACAGATTGTCCGTGGTTATGACGCCCGTGATTGTGCTCTTATACTTGAGCTTGTAGCTGCTGATGGTGAATGTGCAGCTGCTGTTCAAGTAGGCCGAGAATTTTCCTGTTGACGTGTCCAGTTCGTAGCCGGTGACGCCTTGTGGGAGAAGACCGATGGGGAAATCGTATTCCTCTAGGACTTCGTACGCCGTGAGCGTGTCATTGACGGCGGCGGCGGAGGAGGAGGAGGAGGATGAGGTTGAGAGAGTGAATACAAGGAGTAGGAAGAGGCAATAATGAGCAAACAGTGAAGACATCGGTGGAGGATCGCCTGGTCTCTCTCTCTCTCTCTCTCTCTCCAGATGGAGAAATTATGGTTTGTTGGGAGTGGTAGTGAAGGGGGGTTGGGAAATTGGATTTGTCTTCGGTCAATTTGATGCAGTCCCAATGCTAAAGTCATTCATAGCGAAAAATAGTCATTTTAATAAGTTTAAAGTTTCGTGACTCATGCTACACGTACAACAATTTCAATCTACGTGACGGAAATATTGAAATGTTATGCATAATATTTTATCGATTATTTTATTTTAAGTTATGCTAGTCCGTCATGAGGTGTCAAAAAAAATCTACAATAATTATGTGAAGGAAATATTGGGATGTTATGCATAATATTTTATCGATTATTATTTTTTTTAAATTTACGTCATTCCGTTATGAGATGTCAAAAAAAAAATCTACAACAATTGGCCTTTTCAAATGTCAAACAATGACTTTAAGTCAAATTTAGCACAAAAATAACAAAACTATTTTCAATTTCACATCAGTATTTGTGTGTTATACTATTTATTGAAAAAATCCATGTGTCACAAGTGATTTAACTGTCGCGAGCAAGTAAAACGGAAAGAATGAGAAAATTTAAAGACACCCTGAACTCACACATCAGTTATCTCATAAATACTGATGGCATTTTGATGCAACAGGCAGTTGAGTTTGTTGTCGCAGGGATGGATGTAGTAGCACGGAGCTTGATGATTCTATGCTCGATCAGTCACATAATCTTTTAAAATGACATTCGCTTCCGCACTCGATCATTATTCTACACTCAAACTCTCAATTCTCACATTCTTGTATTCTAATTGTTTGGTGGAGTTTTTCAAAGAACGCTTAAACACTTCCGCGCTTCTGTACCCGCGTCCGTGTGCGCCTTATGTGACCACTGGATGAGCTCTCTCTAATCAGCTACCCAACCACGTGGTTTCACGTTTCTCGTGGTAGATGAGTTCTAAAAAGTACTCAACGCCTTTATTTTTATTTTTCCACTGGTAGGAGTATTAAATTTGTCTGCCCACTTCATGAATTCAAGCAATAAATTTACCCAAAGCAAGCACGTAAATTAAGAAGCAACAGGCTTGTCTGCTGTCCAAACGTGTACTGCAGAGGTATGGTTAAAATGTTCGCAACCGTCAAATGATATTTTTAACGGTCGAGATTTAAAAAAAATTTGAAAAAGTTTTTAAAAGTTTGGACCGTTAGATGCAAAGATGAATGACTGTGATTGAACTGCAGGACTCTCTGCAGTTGGAGAGCAGAGAATCCGCCTCCATTAAGAAGCTAGGAGTAGCTAAGATAAAAACAAAGATATATAAACCCGTGGTCCTGCAAGTGAACGTGTACGAAAAAGCTGTTGTAAAGTTTCGTTGTTCGTTCCGTCCAAGGACGGAATCAGGATTTTACCCTAACAGTGGCGAAATGTATACTAAAAAAATTTAGTAGTGGCAAAACTATGTAAGTTGGGCATAATTTTTATTTTTACATATAATAATTGTGTTTTCTAAAATTCTTGTCGTGACGGTCGCCACCACTAGACCCCCCCTGATCCCATCCTTGGTTCCGTCGTCGACCCTATCTATGTTTCTACGATGGTCCAAGAACACGCTCATTCTTCAGCTGTAGAGAGACTTTTGAATTGCGAGGTACCATTACGAGCTCAATATATACGAACAGGTCCAGACTCGTGGACGTGTGCGCCACCTTGTAAGCTGATGGTGAGTGGTGAAGAGAAAACTAAACATACCTCTGATCGGACCTGTGGACCACGCGCATCACCTCGTAAGCTGATAGTGAGTGTTGAAGAGAAAATTAAACATACCTCGTCGATCAGAGGGATCAGAGTGTTTTGGAACACCGCTATGCGGTGTTATATATATATATATATATATATATATATATAGTCAGTCTTAAATGAGGGAGTCTTTATTTTAGTTAAAATGCGGACCTCCTCATTTCTCCCATTTTCCGATCGAATTTCGATGATCCGAGCCGCTCAATGTGTTCAGAATGTGATTTTAAGGGTAACGAAAAGAAATCGGCAAAAAAATGACCTGGAAGGACTTGATTTGAGTAGTTTTTATTTGAACCATTCGATAAAAAATAAATAAAAACTGCTCAGATGAAGCCATTCCTGGTCTTTTTTTTTTGCTAATTTCTAACGGGTACTCGTAAAATCACGTTCTGAACACATTGAGCGGCTCGGATCATCGAAATTCAATCAGGAAAGGGAGGTCCACATTTTATTAAAATAAGGTGGTCCTTACAGGAGATGGACTGTGTGTGTGTGTGTATATATATATATATTGTGAAGGCCAAGGATACTACGTAGGCGCACCTAGAATAAACCTAGTAACCGTTGTAGTCCTTCGGGATGTAGGATGTTAAGGATTAGGACCATCTCAGCTTGTAGTAGGAATTCTTGTTCTAATCTATTTGTTTTGTAGTAGAACTCTATGTTTATGTTTGTAAATTCTATGTTTATGTTGTATGATGTTCTTACGAAAAACCTGTTTTATTTTTAAAGAGTGCCGTTGCATACTATTTGTTAAACTACTTTTTGCTTTTGAAAGATAGACCATTTGCAAAAAGAAAATTTGTTTTAGTAAACAAAAACCCCCTTTCGATTTTTCCCCCGTAGATTGTTAATACGTGCCATGGATTAGGATACGACAATGGAGAACCCTCTAAACCCCGACCTAGCCCAAATCGTGCGAGCGTTCATAGCTGCCTTGAACGCCAACCGCCAAAACCAAAAAAACCACAACGATGGATCCATGACCCGAACCCGAGCGATCTACAAATTCTGCAAACGCCGACCTCCGACCTTTCATGGAGACACCAACCCTATTGTAGTCGAGACGTGGCTGAATGAGGTCAAGATGATCCTCAGCACTTTCGGAGTTACCCAGGACGGAGATCGTGTGGCTTTGGCCACGTACCAGTTGAAGGGAGTATAGCTGTTAGTCTAGTGTGTTGAGAGTGCGAATTAGGAGTAGCCGACCTGTGCCTAACTTGCGACCTTCGAGTGATCAACATGGCAGATTTTCGACGTAATCCTGAGGTTGGACCAGCGATCGGCACGTCAAGCGATCGTAGACTGCCATCAGAAGAATGGTGACAACTTATACCCTAGAAGGGACTCGATTCCTTTTAAGGGGGATAGACGGACAGCGAGTTCGGCGACGAGGAGATCAAGATGGAAGAACCAACTATTTGGATGGCTCGCTAGTCTCCAATTGGAAGAAGCCAATAGCATGGAAGTGGGATTACCACGCGTCGTGTGCAAATACGCCAATGTTTTCCCTGAAGAGCTTCCTAGCTTACCACCCCTAGGAGAGATAGACTTCTCCATAGAATCCAACCGAGGATGGCACCAATCTCTGCAGCACCATACCAAATGGCCCCTGTCAAACTAATAGAGCTCAAGACCCAATCGAAGGAGCGGATGTACAAAGGATTTACTAGGCCAAGTACGGAAGCACCGGCATTGTTCGAGAAGAAGAAAGAAGGCACGCTTCGACTGTGAGAAGTTAGGAAGGTTTATCTTTCCGTGACTGCATAGGTTCTTTCACTGCCTTAGTTCATAAAAGCTGAGTTCATGGAGTACTGCAAGGATTGCCTGCTGAAACCCGTTTATTCTCGGAATGAGGATGGAATACTCATGCCTTACGATTATAAAGGATGGACCCATTTTTCCTACTTTTGGAAATAGGTTTAATATCGAGAAGCATGAGGGTTCAACAAGGATGTACTAGGAACACTTGTAGGATACGAGTCCGCAAGATGATTTGGTAGAAGTTCTGCATTTGGTGTTGGTATTTACGATGGAGACCTTACCAAAGGCGTACGACGAGGCAAGCTGTTCAACGGCAGAAGCAACTTCAACCCCATCTCGTTAAGCAAGTGATGAGGCTTAATTCGATTGATGGTGACCTACTCGATTCTTTTTAAGGGGGATAGTCGATGATCCCAAGATCGGTTTAGCAACCTAGTCTATTCTGTAGTCGCGTGCCAATTTCGGGGACGAAATTGTTTTAAGGGGGATAGATTGTAACGACCCTGAATTTTGGTCAGTAAAAATTTCGTTAAATATTTGAATTTTATTGAATTACTTATTTTCTTTTATGTGGCTATATGTTTCCTTGTTAATTTTCGTCATAGTTAGATTTTGGTCTCGACTAGAAACCCTACTTGACCAATGTAGTTCGTTTCTAACCGACTACTTGGAGGAACCGAGCAACCAACTCACCCAGTTACTAGTTGAACCTTTTGGACCTCTTGAACCTTTTCCATTACCCATTGGTCCATAGTGGTTAGGGTAATCTTTGTCCATTGGACAATAAGCTTTTCATTATAGTATTTGATTAAAAGTACATGTAGTCTTTTCAAAATCTTATTTAAGTATAAAAGTACTCATACTTCTTTTATCCTTTGGTCTTTACCCGCTAGGGAAATTATTATCTATTGGGTAATAGCCCAAATCTTCCTACCAAGTACAAGTTTCATTTTAATAATCAAGATTTGGATTCCCATGTACTTTTGTGCATTAAACTATTGGGGTATATCTAAACCCTAGATTTTCTAGTACTTGTACTCTATTATAAACTAATGGGGAGAATCCTAGCCTTTTTATTTAATTGAGGTACTTGGTACCACACCTATATTTAAATATAGGGCTTTTGTCACATGCTTTAAAGGACTTTGATTATTTTAATTTAAAGTTCCCTAGTAACTATTGTCCATTGGACAATAAAAGTTAGGGAATTTATTGTCCATTGGGTAATAGGTCCATCTTTCAAAACCAAGTACATGAGTTTATTAAAATAATATTTTTCTTAAACCCCATGTGATAAAGTACATATTATTTTATTATTAAAAATACTTAGTAGCCTTTAAGGCCTAATATTCTCCTAAGTACCTTTTTATTATTTTGTATTGGGGTTTTGTACCCAATTGGATTAATTTATTGGGGAGTTGATCTTCCTCGAGTACATTAGTACACATGTGCTTATTTATTTGGAAATCTTAGCCCTTAAGTTTCTTTGATTCAAAAGTACCAAAAGTACTTTTTGTTTATTGTTATCTTGTACCTTCTTATTCTCTCTTGTTATATATATATATATATATATATATATATGTGTGTGTGTGTGTGTGTGTGTGTGTGTGTGTGTGTTTGTGTGTGTGTGTGTGTACTAGGGAGAGAGAGAGAGAGAGAGAGAGAGAGAGAGATTGCCGAGAGAGAGAGGAGAGAGAGGCCGAGAGAGAGATAGGAGAGAGAGAGAGAGAGGGAGAGATTTGTTTGTACTTCCATATCTTCCTCATCCTTTCAAGTCCATGGGAGAATCTTTCCCCTAACAAAACTTAACTCCCCATTTGTACCTCCATGCTTTGTTTAGAACAAAATCTTGTACCATTGTCTCCTTGTTACCAACAAATCTTCCATAAATCCCATCATTGGTACAAATCCTAGCCATGCAAGCCTAATACCCTAGCCCATCAAGCTTTCAATCAAAGTTTGACAAGTGAAAGATTGAGTTATGGAGCAAATCCATGGGAGATTTAGAGAGAGAGAGGGCTGGCCATTAGAGAGGGAGAGGGAGCCAAGGTTTTGCCTATAAATAGCACCCCATGCTTCTCATTCAACTCACACCTTCACCTAGCAACTTCTCTCTCTAGAAAAATTGTGTTCTTTCTTTGTTCTTATTAGTTCTTCCCTTGTTCTTGAGTAGTTCTTGAGTTCTTCAAGAAACTCAACCTAGGCCGCCACTAAACCACCACCCGACCACCCTTCGATCCATAAAGTAGAGTAGTGTTAGTCAAGTAGAAGTTTCAAGAGAAACCTTTCTCTTTCGAAGCTACCGGAGACCACCGTAGGAAGTTACTCCGCCCGACCACCGACGTACTTTCCGTAGCCGACCTACCGCCAATAAGAACGGTAGATTATCCCTATCTACTACTCCCAATTATATGTAGTTCATCCTTACGTACTTATCGTTTGATTAGAAGTATTCGTATTTTGTTCTTTAAGATGATTAATGCGTATATGAATTGCTTGTATTACTTGTGGTATGTGATAAAGCATAAGTGATTTCACTCCAAAGACGTCCGTACATGTGGCGTTGTGCTTTGAATAAAGCATAAGTGATACACTCCAAAGGCGTCCGTATATGTGGCGTTATGCTATAAGTAGTAATTGAGCGTGATGAGTAATATAGAATTGGATGATCTTGTTAGGATGATTCTTGCTTACGTTTGTCCTACCGCGGAGTCTTTACATGTAAACGAGACACGAGAACCGAGAAAGTAGAAACATGACACCTAGGGTGTGGTTAATAAAAAGGCGTGTTTTGAAAAGAATGAGATGTTTTGGAAACCGCAATGTGGCCGGACATGGTAGCCCATTGTGTGGTGTGTGTTGAAAAAAAACCAATGAGAACCCGGAGCGGCGGAATCATTGTGGATACTCGGGAACCCGGAGCGGCGGAACCGAGGTTTTGTGTGTGTTGAAAAAACCCAATGAGAACCTAGAGCGGCGGAATCATTGTGGGGATACTCGGGAACCCGGAGCGGCGGAACCGATGTTTTTAGATTTCGAAAACCCCCAATTGGGAACCCGGAGCGGCAGAACCATTGTGGGAGACTCGGGAACCCGGAGCGGCGGAACCGAGGGTTTTGAAATGTGTGTGTTCCCATGGGAACCCGGAGCGGCGGAACCATGGTGAGGTATAACTTGGTTATCCGCGGTACGGAGCCAATGCAAATATTTTTGTGTGCCAATGGGAACCCGGGACGGCGGAACCATTGTGAGGATACTCGGGAGTCCGGAACGGCGGAACCGAGGTTGGGTGTGTAGCTTGGTTATCCACGGTACGGAGCCAATGCAAATGTTTTGTGTTAAACAAATGGTTTTTGAAAGATTGTTTTGTAAGTGAAAATGTTGACACGGTCTACGATGAGTCGCGTAAGAGAAACTCTGAAATCTTGGACACCAACGATAGTTGATTAACGAATGTGGATGTGTCATTGTTAAGCTGCGTATATATGTATCATGTGGAAATCGATGTGTTATTATTTCCTGTTGTTTTAAGTTATGGGTTAGCGGGTATGGGATTACTCTGCTGAGCTTTGTAGCTCACGATGTTGCCTTTTTGGTGACCCTGACATATTATATCGGTGGCAATGCTGGTATAATGTGTCAGATCTTGTAAATAGTCAGGGTAAGCAGATCACCGTGGAAGCTTTTGGAGCTGAGGAGCTGGCTAGGATGGAGAAGAAGGAGGAGCTGTAGTTAGGAACCTTAGAACCCCCTTCATTTGTGTAAATATTGAACTCTCGTGAGAGTATTTGTTGTAATAAGAGCCAGACTCTATTTTGAGGTTTTCAATAAAATGTCCTTTTAACGTACCCAAAATTCGGGGCGTTACAATCAAGTCATAAAAATGAGTCATAACACCTAAGCTTAGCGTGTGTGAACAAGGGAGTTGGTCACTTGTGAAAAATAACTACAAGTTCTCCCCGGACCGAGTCTCGACTTCAAATCTCACCGTGTCATGCACTCAATAAATGAAATCACTCGAAACAAGGTGCATATTAGATACTCTCAATATGTGCAGGCAAAAGTTATGTAAATGAAAGCAAAGTATCCTGCACAAGTTGACACGAAAAGAAAACTCTATATAATGGATACACGATCTCATGAACGGAATGCCAAATATTGAAAACTCTCTATATCCACCAATCCACAACCCATCGCCCCAAAGATCAAATAGGACTTCAATTCGGTTATAACATCAGGTAAGGGAAAATACATCAAGGTTAGGTAAAATATTCAAGTGTCTGAGAATGGCTTACAACAATAACTCCACACAGGGCAAATATAATTATGCATGCCCCTTTTCTTCTTCTTTTATTTTTTCAACTTCGCCACATCTCTTTTTCCTACCTTTCTTTCCCACATTCAAAACAAGTATTTCTCTTCTCCACAATGATTTGGTATCTTCCCTTTAATTTTACTCTTTTTTGAATGTACACAATTTTTTATTTTTTTATGGGAAAGATCACCAATCAACAAAGCTCAATTCACAACTCACCTTGTCCCCTTCTTTTCTCAATAATTCACCTCATCCTCGGACTTGGGGACGGCCTCGCGCCACGACTAGGGTGGAGCAGCACTCGATGCAGCCTACGGCTTCTTGGGGGACTCGTCGAGGACGGAGCAGGGAGCTGCTGGCTATTGGAGGATTTGGGAGGTATGATTTCAATAACAAAGTACAATTTCCATTATACTTGTATCATTCGCATAGCCTTCTTGAATTCATAATTGCATAATGTGTACATCTTGTGACTGACGTATATGCATATTTGAACACTGTAAAGCTCTAGGCCTATGAAATGTTGCGGATGTATCCGCCGATGTGCAAACATCCTGACTTGAGCACCCTCCCTCGCACGCTGATCTGGAGTAAGAAGAACATGGGGACAAAGGAAGGAAGAGGCGACCTTAATGCCTTCAGACTGTACCTGGACGAGCTCAAAGCCTCATAGGTATATTGAAAATCCTTGAAACAAATCACGCATTCCCTTCATTACTTTAATGTCATCGCTGATCAATTGCATACATAGCCTGTTTGTCGTAACTGCAGATCAATTGGGAACCGTGGAGAACAGCAGGGTGAGAGCTTGAGTACTTGACCAGGAGCAGAACTGTCATAGCTAGCAGGGTGTTACTAGAGTCAGCCTTTGGCTGGCAATGGTACTTGGGTGATCGAGTGACTTGCCAGTCACTTGGTTACACTGAGTTTCAGGTGCCAGGGCCACTTCCACCCCGAGCTTCGCACACAAGCAAGTACACACGGGCCGAGCTGGAGACATTCACACAGCCTGACACCGACCTGACACGCCACTTGCATCTTAAGATGGACTATGATGCGTACCAAAGAGAGCGCCTAGCGGGGCCGTTGGGAGTTCGGGCTTTCAGAGGGGTTCGGAGTCAGGCTCGTGGAGCTGCTGAGGAGAGGAGGGCTGCTGGAGAGAGACATAGAGGAGGCGAGGGCCGTGTGAGAAGGGGACTTAATGGTCTAGTTAGAGGTGGGCCACCATAGCTGCCGTGGAGAGTAGCAGTGGTAGACGCACATGGCAACCCGGGAGAGATACACTTTGCGCCTGCTAGAGTGGAGCCTGCACCGGTGACCATTCAGGTTAGACTTAGCTTCCATTCCTATCTTTGCATAGTAATTGAATTGCCTGAATTGCTCAATACTCCCAATTTGTACACAAGTGCCTGTTGAGTGGGTGAACGAGGCCGTTTGTCGCATGCTTGCGATGGAGAACGTGATCAGAAAAGTGGTAAGTGGCATGCCACTGGAGATACACTATCCAGCACCGACTCCACTACCGGCTCAGGCAGTAGCTGTTCAGAGGGCTCAAGTATTGTAACGACCCTGAATTTTAGTCAATAAAAATTTCGTTAAATATTTGAATTTTATTTGAATTACTTATTTTCTCTTGAGTTGCTATATGATTGCTTGTTAATTTTCATCGTAGTTAGATTTTGGTCTCGACTAGAAACCCTACGTGACCAATTTAGTTAATTTCCAACCAACTACTTGGAGGAACCAAGCAACCAACTCACCTAGTTACTAGATGAACCTTTTGGACCTTTTGAAACTCTTGAACCTTTGTCTTTACCCATTGGTCCATAATGGTTAGGGTAATCTTTGTCCTTTGGACAATAGGCCCCCCATTTAAATATTTTGGTAAAATACAAGATATAATATTTTAATGGTTTATAAAAACATGTGCTAGTACTTATATGCATTGTTTATTGGGGATTCTCCCACCCCTCCATTATCCATTGGTTAATAAACACAAGGGTA
Source organism: Rhododendron vialii (assembly GCF_030253575.1). Lineage (NCBI taxonomy): Eukaryota > Viridiplantae > Streptophyta > Magnoliopsida > Ericales > Ericaceae > Rhododendron > Rhododendron vialii. The sequence goes on along the minus strand of NC_080567.1, from coordinate 17,023,565 downwards.
ATTTTTGTCCATTGGATATTATAAAAGTACATGTAGTCTTTCAAAATCTTATTTTAAAATAAATGGTACTTGTACTCTTTTGTCCAATGGTTATTAACCGCAAAAGAAATTATTATCCATTGGGTAATAACCATTAGGGAAGTTAGTGACCCTTGGATAATAGAGTCTTTTGACCAAATAAAGTACCGATGTGACTAGGAAATCTTCCAATAAAGTTGATTTGACTAGTCAACCTTTTTCAATCCTAGAAATTACTTATTTATTTTCTTTTATTAATTTGGTTTTATTCTTTGTCCATTGGACAATAAATTTTAGGGAAACTATTATCCATTGGATAATAGAAATCCAATTCTTTATATTAAAAGGATTTTTGAAAGATTTGAACAAAGTACTATAATCTTTTGGAAGTAGACTTTAATAATTACTTTAAAAGTACTTTTTGAATATTTTACTATAAAAAGTACCCTCGTAACTATTGTCCATTGGACAATGATTGTTAGGGTAATCTTTACCCATTGGACAAAAGCTTTTCCTTTATTATATTTGGCTAAGTACATATATATAAACACATGGGTAAATTTCAAAAAGGACATGTAGTCTTTTAAAAGACTTAAATTATGATTTAAAATACTCGTACCTTATTATCCATTGGACGATAACCGTTAGGGTATTTATTATCCATTGGGTAATAGAGTTATTCTTTCACCAAGTACATGGGCTTATTAAACTAGTCATTTTTCCTAATTGCCCATGTGATGAAGTACCAAAATTTTATTTTGAAAGTACTTAGTAGCCCTTGTAGCCTTTAAGGCCTAATATTCTCCTTAGTACTCTTTTATTATTTTGTATTAGGGTTTTATACCCAATTGGATTTATTTATTGGGGAGTTGATCTTCCTAGAGTACAATACCCATTAGTTTATTGGAGACATGTGTTTAATTAAGATTCTTACTTGATTTTGTAAATCTTGTACTTTGTACCTTTCTTATTCCTTCTTTCATTTATATATATATATATATATGTGTGTGTGTGTGTGTGTGTGTGTGTGTGTGTGTGTACTAGAGAGAGAGAGAGAAAGAGAGAGAGAATGCCGAGAGAGAGAGAGAGAGGAGGAAGGAGAGAGGAAGGTTGGTTGTACCATGCTTAATCTTTCCTTGATCTTTCTCATCTTTTCAAATCCTTGGTGAATCTTCCTTCCTAGCTAAGAAACTAGCCCTCCATTAACCTCCATTGTACTTCTATATTTGTTTAGCACAAAATCTTGTACCCTTGTCTCCTCCTTTCCAAACAAATCTTCCTTAAATCCCATCCTTGGTACAAATCCTAGCCATGCAAGCCTAATACCCTAGCCCATCAAGCTTTCAATCAAAGTTTGACAAGTGAAAGATTGAGTTATGGAGCAAATCCATGGGAGATTTAGAGAGAGAAAGGGCCGTCCATTAGAGAGGGAGAGGGAGCCAAAGTTTTGCCTATAAATAGCACCCCATGCTTCTCATTGAACTCACACCTTCACCTAGCAACTTCTCTCTCTAGAAAAATTATGTTCTTTCTTTGTTCTTGCTTTTGTTCTTCTTGTTCTTAAGTTCTTCAAGAAACTCAACCTAGGCCGCCACTAAACCGCCACTCGACCACTCTTCGATCCATAAAGTAGTAGTAGTAATAGTCAAGTAGAAGTTTCGAGAGAAACCTTTCTCTTTCGAAGCTACCGGAGACCACCGTAGGAAGTTACTCCGTCCGACCACCGACGTACTTTCCGTAGCCGACTAACCTTCCGTAGCCAACTACCGCCTAGAAGAACTGTAAGGAAATCCTTACTTACTTCCCATTTACTTACTCCCTATTTATTTACTTACTCAAGTATAAAGTAGGTTATCTTTATTTACGTACTTATCGTTTGTTTAAAAGTATTCGTATTTGATCTTTAAGATAGTTATGAGTATGCGTATATGGGTTGCTTGTATTACTTGTGGTATGTGATAAAGCATAAGTGATTTCACTCCAAAGACGTCCGTTCATGTGGCGTTGTGCTTTGAATAAAGCATAAGTGATACACTCCAAGGACGTCCGTACATGTGGCGTTATGCTATAAGTAGTAATTGAGCGTGATGAGTAATATAGAATTGGATGATCTTGTTAGGATGATTCTTGCTTACGTTTGTCCTACCGCGGAGTCTTTGTATGTAAACGAGACACGAGAACCAAGAAAGTAGAAACATGACACCTAGGGTGTGATTTAAGGAAATGTTTTCCGAGGAAGGAAATATTTTGAAACTACATAATGACCAATTTTGGGAGGCATTATGTGAGTCGTGTGCGTGTGTAAAAGAAACATTTGAAAAGGGTGAACTGTTTTGAAAACCGCAATGTGGCCGAACGTGGTAGCCCATTGTGTGTATGGAAACCCACGATGCGGCCGGACGTGGTAGCCCATCGTGTGGATTGTGAAAACCGCAACATGGCCGGACTTGGTAGCCCGTTGTGTGTATGAAAACTCGTAATGTGGCCGGACTTGGTAGCCCATTGCGTGGATTGTGAAAACCACAATGTGGCCGGACTTGGTAGCCCATTGTGAAGATTGCCAATGCGGCCGGACGTGGTAGCCTCATTGGTAATATGGCTTGGTTATCCGCGGAGAGGAGCCAATGCAAGTTTTGTGTGCCAATGGGAACCCGGGACGGCGGAACCATTGTGAGGATACTCGGGAGTCCGGAACGGTGGAACCGAGGTTGGGTGTGTAGCTTGGTTATCCGCGGTACGGAGCCAATGCAAATATTTTTGTGTGCCAATGGGAACCCGGGACGGCGGAACCATTGTGAGGATACTCGGGAGTCCGGAACGGCGGAACCGAGGTTGGGTGTGTAGCTTGCTTATCCGCGGTACGGAGCCAATGCAAATGATTTTGTAAATTGTGTGTGTTAAACAAATGGTTTTTGAAAGATTGTTTTGTAAATGAAAATGTTGACACGGTCTACAATGAGTCGCGTAGGAGAAACACGAAACTCTTGGACACCAACGATAGTTGATTAACGAATGTGGATGTGTCATTGTTAACTGCGTATATATGTATCATGTGGAAATCGATGTGTTATTCCTTTGTTTATAAGTATGGGTTAGCGGGTATGGGATTACTCTGCTGAGCTTTGTAGCTCACGGTGTTGCCTTTTTGGTGACCCTGACATATTATATGGGTGGCGACGCCGGTATAATGTGTCAGATTTTGTAGATAATCAGGGTAAGCAGATCACCGTGGAGACTTTTGGAGCTGAGGAGCTGGCTAGGATGGAGAAGAAGGAGGAGCTGTAGTTAGGAACCTTAGAACCCCCTTCACTTGTGTAAATATTGAACTCTTGTGAGAGTATTTGTTGTAAGAAGAGCCAGACTCTATTTTGAGGTTATCAATAAATTGTGACTCTATTTTGAGGTTTTTAATGAAATTGTCTTTTTAACGTACCCAAAATTCGGGGCGTTACAAGTATACTCTTCAGAAATGATACATTCCTACTTTGATAGCCCTTGATAGCCAATAGATAGCCTTTGATAGAACGTACCTGTTTTCAAACATTTGACATACAATATGCACAATGTATTCTAATGCTTTAAACTGAAATGACTATGTAGGAAAAGGGAAGGGCGGTGCCTAGAAGGAAAAGCGCACGGGACCCTCCACAGAAGAAGATGGCAACAAAGGCCCCTGCACCTCCGGCCACCACACAACGGCAAACAAGAAGCACATGCTAGACAGTCGGAGACCTGCGGGCGGCCAAGGAAGCTATGGCACGGGCAGAATGGCAATACCACATCAAGATGCGCGAGAAGCCAACGCAAGATGAGCCGGTTCGCAAGAAATGACTAATTCTGCCTGAGATATCTGAGGAAGAGAGCGAGGAAGAAGAAGAAAGAGAAGGAAAAGAAGAGGAGGGAGAGAGAGAGGAGCAGTCGAACGAGGAGCGCTCTTCTACTAGCAACGGCTCTGAAGACTCCGTCGACGATCCAGGGTACAAGAAAGACCCTAGAGAGGATGAAGACGACGACGAATGGCTCGCAGAGTGCTGAGGGCTACCATTGAGCGTCCTTTACTTTATGCATTTTGACTTTTGCTTTCGGGCCTGCGTGCCCAAGTAGATAGCTTGATAGAGGACGAATGTGCCCTTTTGACATTAGCACCTGGCCTGCGTGCCCTTTTGACTTGAGGGAGGATGTGCCTTAGTTGACGTGATGCTTTTGATTGGCTAAAGTGTCGTACATACAACAACTTTCTCTATTTTGACATGGATAGATCATGGTAGCTATAAAATTTGCATTTTGACGGTTTATTTACTCTTGTAATGTTTAAAAAGAGAACAAACACTCACCGCTAATACCAAACTTGTATTGACAACGCACTGAGACTGTTCACAGACACAAGTGTATGTACTGGAGTGACTAGCTCGAATGAAAAACTGAAATAAACCCTAGGATACGACTAGGATACGAGGATGCGGGAAATATAATGAAATTTTGGGCATTAATGAGCCAAAATCCAAAATATTCCACTCTAGACAAAACTGACACTTCTAAAAGGTCACATACGCATAACATGACCTATACGACTCGACGGAACTAAGAAAATTGTCCCAGAACAAGACTTAGACCAAAAAGTGCTAAAAATGTCGCAAAAATGGACAAAAGACACAAAGTGTGACTCAATTATGTCCCAGACTGAAATGGACACCTCCGTACAGTCACATTAGGTCCATATGACCTGTACGGCATGATAGAACTTGGCGAAAACCCTCAGAATGAAATTTGACCTCCCGAAACCTCAATCTAAACTTGAAACGAGCCTCCGAAGGTCCAAAATCTTCGTTAAGCGCAATATTTGAATCCGATGCTTGGATACAGTCACATATGCCTATGATGACTTGCTAGAATCATCAAAAGTGCCAAAAGACCTTTGGAACCAAAAATGCCAAAATCAGATCAGTAGCTGCTGCAAACTGTAGATCTGCACATTGCATACGCACGCGATGGACTGGGTTGCACGCGATGGAGATACCCTCGCGCGCAGAAATGAGACAGTCGTGTGACATTCATTCACTGCTAGGCTGCCTTTGTTTGACCAGATCACTCCATTAAGGCACAAGAAGCCTTGTCATCCCACCAAACGGACTGCAGACTGTCTTGAAGCTGTAGGGGAGGGTGTCCTTGCATTGCAAGGTGGTAGGACACCTATGCCTTGAACTTATCTTCCGGCACAAGAACCAAGGACGATATTTTTGATATTTTGCCTATAAAAGAGAGGTACTAACAACATTATAGGGTATACCCTTCCCTTTTAATCACAAAACACCTTCCATCCTTCTCAATGGAAAGCCCATTGCCCGCTTTGATTGACCCTTGGCTCACAAGGTTTGAAACCAATTGGACGAGCCCTCGGTCACGAGGACTAGCCTCCATCCGTGATCTCCGATAGGTGGGGCCACGTCCCGAGCTCCTCGAAGCTGCTATGATACACTGGGATCCAATCATGCACGTCTTTCGGTATTATGACGACGAACTATGTCCCACAGTGGAGGAGTTTCAAACCTATCTCCAAGGTTTCGTGAATTCCCACATACTTGCTGTCCCACGGGTCCAAGAGAACATGAGTCATCTGCTGCGGATGACACTAAACATTTCAAAAGAGCTGGCGGCCAGTATCATTCACGACAGCGAATTGGACATTGCGCGCCTGATTGAGCTGTATGGCCCAGACGGGATTTTAGAAAACCATGTCGAGCAGGCACATGGACGTTTCGCCTTTTCAATCTGCGCCCTAGCTGCGTATATGCTAATTCTTGCTGACGAAAAAGTCAGTCCTAGCTTAGTGAGCATAGCATCATAGATGGGAGCTCGAAAGAACATCATTCCCACAGTCCTGGCTGAAACTATAATAGGTTTAGATTTGTTCAAAAAACGGCCAGACCAACACATTCAGCGGTAGCCCGCGCTTGCTCCAGGTAAACTCTCACTCAGCTCACTTTTTTCACTCAGGCTTTATCTGGCTTCTTACTTGTTTTTACACTCATGTAGCTTTGGCTGTCGGACAAAGTGCGTTTGCTCGAGGCACCTCAGGTAGGTTTCGATCACTTTCCTAGGCACATGCTTGAAAGATCTCCGTTGTACCCTGAGAGGGGAATGCTTGAGTGGTATGCCTTCCTGCATGACCTACAGTCTGATGACTTTGTCTGGAGATGCCCCTGGCTGAACATGCCGGAGATGGCCATCAATTCCGCAGGTCTTGAGAGAATGGTAATTGCCGGTTTAGCGAACTTTACCTTTTACATCCCGGGGCGTATACTTTGTCAGCTAGGTATAAGCCAAGGTTTGCACAAAGCTGGAACTAAGAACTTCCAACTGCCCAATTTCGATGTTCAGACGCTGTGAGATTACTGAAGGAGCTGGAGTAGCAGGGTACTCTTGAGTCCTAACCCGAGTTTCATGGACTGGCTGGACAGTCTTTACGTGATGTGGCTTCGATCGAAAATAGAAGCAAGACCCGGAGGCTACTACTGAATCCTGAGGAGAGCTCCACTTGTATTGAGAATAAACTCGAGAGCCGTTGGGTGGTTCAAGCATTTTCTTCGCCCTTATTGTTTGCTTTGAATTTTGTTGTATGGCCTTTAAGCTTGGCATGCTCAATAAGAGAACATCCCATTTAGCGCTAAATTGCAGAATCAACACTTCGACACAGTCATAAATACCTGTAACAACCTGCTGGAATTGCAAAAAGTCCAAAATCTGTCTTCCTGGCAGGGAAAAGGGCTAACCCACGCGCGACGAAGTGATCCAGGTGTGCGTGTTTCACTCACGCGTGCGTGAATACCACACAGGCGCGCGCTAGTAAATACCTATCACAGCTGCCAATTTTGACTCATTCAGAGGTTGAAAGGTTGCAGGCCTTGTTATCACCCTTGGCCGTCCAAGATATCTCTAAGACATCACAGAGGTGTGCCCTTGTGTTGAAGGGATGGAGGGCACCTTGCTTGGATATTTCTCCTGGAAAAAAGAGGGATATTTCTCATCCTTTTCCTATAAAAGACAAAAGCCTTTGTGAATGCAAGATATTCCACCAGATGGAAAGCTTCACATATCAATGGAAAATCCTCTTCCAACTCTCATCGACCCCTGGCTAGAGGCATTCGTCGCGGGCGACTGGTTATCCTTCCGGACCCACGGCCTAGCCGTTTTCCGTTTTCTTCGAAGCGTAAGGCTTTGTCCCGAAATCCTATGGGCCGTACTACGGTTCTAGGATCCAGATGTCCATGTATTCAGATTCAGGGACGACGAGCCGTGCCCTTCCGTGGAGGAATTCCAGGCGTATCTCCAAGGCTTTGCTTCCAGCGTGATTGTCGTACTGCCGTACAGAAAAAGTATGCCAAAGGTTTTGAAAACCAGCCTAAACATCTCAGGAGGAGCAGCAGAAAGCATGTTGAGCAGCGACCCAATCAATGTGATGCACCTAATGGAGTGGTACCGGCCCGAAGGCAACACAGGAGATACCGCTGCATAGGCCAAGCGCCGATTTGCTCTGTCGATCTGCGTGTTAGCCGCGTATCTGCTTATATCACTAGACGGGCGGGTTAATCCTTCACTGGTGAGTGTCGCCGCTCAAATGGGCGCACGGAGGAATGTGGTGCCACTGGTTCTCGCGAAAACACTCATAGGTTTGGACTTGGTTTCTACTAGCCAAACAAACATATTCAGTGGTAGTCCACTCCTATTGCAGGTAAACTCTCACTCAGCTCACCTTTTTTCGGCTTTCACACATTCTGTTTTTACCTCAACTCTCAGCTAAGGCTATATAGGACTAATAGGAGCTACCCACTTGTTTTTCCGTTCAAGTTTTATATGGCTCCTTACTTGTCTTTTCGCTCATGTAGCTATGGCTGTCAGACAAACTCGGACTAATTGCGGCTTCTGAGGTGATCTGGCCTCATCTGTTGAGCCGGATGCATCAACGGGGATTGATTTATCCAGAGATGTCTGAGGAAGCATGGTTCCAGTTCATGACGGAAGTGTCACCAAACGAAATCAACTGAAGACACACAGCTTTGAATATCCCAAACATGGCTACAAACTCTGCGGGCTTCGAGAGAATGGTGATTGCCGGGCTGTCCAGTTTTACATTCTACATCCTAGGCTGTATCCTTCGTCAACTAGGCATGAGTCAAGGACCGAACCGAGCCGGGGTTGAAAATTTCCACATTTCGGCATTCACCGCCCAAAACTTGACCGGATATGAACACAACTGGGGTCTGAGGCAACTTCGTGGAGCAGATCCAACTTTCAACACAGGACTCAAGCATCGCTATAGAGCATGGCTACGGAAAGAAGTTGCAAGGAGACAAAACATAGGTTGACTCCTGACAAAAACTCCAATGATCTAGAATAAACTGTAAGCCTATTAAGGCCGCTAGCTTTTCATTCTATTTTTAGGCTTAACTGTTTTGAAGACTTGCTCAGCCTTTGTAATAGAAATAGTAGTTTGAATAAAATTGAAAGATTAAGGACTTTCCCCTTTTGATTCAAGTGTTGAATGTCACGCCGCTTTGAAATAGAGATACACCCTGGAGCAGGAAACCATGGATCAAGTTGATTGAATGTGACCGAATCTCACGGAGAGATTGCCTACGTATCCCTTTTCAAGGAATCAGGTCAAAACATAGTTCAGGCTAAGGTTCACTCATACTATATTTTAGCTCTCCTTTTAGGCTCTAATTTTTGCCTAGAACTGCCTTCTCAGGTATTCAGTCTAGCAAGCTTTGATTGATTGCCTATTTATTTTTGCTGAGGCTACCTTCTTAGGTTTTCAGTCTAGCAGACTTGCTCTAATTTTTGCTTGGAACCGCCCAACCTTGTGGTTTTCGTCCCAACGAGCTTCTCTCAGCAATAGTAACGTTTAAGTTTATCCAGGTTGACTAGAGTGCTGAACTCGTTGTCGTCGAGGTCTATGAGCTGAGCCACTCCACCCGAGAGGATGGTCTTGATAATGTAATGTCCTGAACGCTTTGGACGGAACTTTCCTCGAAGATCGAAGATTGGGCCCGGATTTCCTTTGTAACAATATTTCCTTCGACTAAGCCTCGAGACTTCACCTTCTTGTTGAAAGCCCGAGCAATTCTTCGCTAATACCCCCTGAACATGATACAAGCCACGTAGCCTCCTCTCATTAAAGAGCATAAGTTCAACAAATCTTCCACTGAGCCATTCGGATTCCGTGAGTCCACATTCTGTAACGATCCTCAATGATGGTACTTCAAGCTCAATGGGGAGTACCGCTTCCATCCCGTAAACTAGGGAAAAGGGGGTTGCCCCTGTTGATGTTCGAATTGACGTTCGATACCCCCAAAGAGCTAGAGGTAGTTGTTCATGCCAGTCCCTGGCGGATTCTGCAGACATCTTGTTGATCGTCTCGACATTCTTACTCGCTGCTTCAACTGCACCATTCATCTGAGGACGATAGGTTGTTGAATGATGGATCTGGATGTTGAACTCTTTGAAGAGCTCCAAAACCCTGCCTTTGAAATGAGACCCATTGTCTGACACAAACGCCTATGGGACACCGTATCGATAGATAATGTTCTTCCTGATAAACTGAGCAACTTGGACCGCAATTAAGGTTTTATAAGACTCAGCTTCCATCCACTTGGTAAAGTAGTCTATCGCCACTAAAATGAACCGATGACCATTCAAAGCAGACGGTCTGATCATGTCAATAATGTCGATGCCCCATACGTAGAAAGGCCAAGGCGATGTCATGCCAAACAAATTGGAAGGAGGGGCGTGCATAAGATTGGCATGGATCTGGCACTTGTGACAACGGCGCACATAATCCACACACTGTGATTCCATAGTGGACCAAAAATACCCCTGCCGTAGAATTTTCCTAGCAAGCATGACACCACTCATGCGAGGGCCACAGATTCCCTCATAAATCTCTTTCATTATTCTGGTAGCCTCAGCACCATTGACGCAGAGTTTGTGCATTCCACAATGTGACCTCCTGTACAGCTTCCCTCCACAAATGATGTATTGAGCCACCAACCTTCGCAATGCAATTTGATCCTTCTTTGTGGCCTCAGTCGGATACATCCCACTCTCTACAAAGTTCCATATATCATGATACCAAGGTAGGCCATCATCGATGGCGTTGACATACTGATATGCAGGGAAGTCCCGCTGTTCGATCAGGATTGGACGAAGCTTAACACCCAAAGGAAGCTCGACCATGGAAGCCAAAGTTGCCAAGGCATTAGCGAATTGATTTTTCAAACAGGGAATGTGAGTAAAGGACACCTTGTTAAAACGAGGAATAAAATCTTCCAAGTCTTGATGATAAGGTTTCAGCTTTTCTCACGAACTTTCCAGTCCCCATTGGCTTGAGATACAACAAGATTAGAATCGCCAATGACCTCGAGCTTTTCAACGCCGAGAGTAAGAGCAGCTTCCATGCCAACAATACAGACCTCGTACTCAGCTTGGTTATTTGTGACATCGAAATTGAGTTTGAATGCAAGCGGAATATGAGAGCCATCAGGCGTAATCAATAATACTCCAATCCCATACCTTATAAGTGCCAAAATATAAATATTTTGGCCCTCCAATCTACATTTATTAGTCTTTTATATTTCTTAACTGATTTTTATTATGTGTTTTTATATTTATAGGTTGCTCGAGCCCGTTGTCCGAGATTTTGGATTAAAAAAAAGATTTTAAAGAAGTTTGGGGTTAAAATGCAAAATGATTCAAAATTGAAATGTTGATTTATTATTTCATGAAATCTAAAGGGCTTTTGTGTGATTAAGGTGTTCAAGCCTTTTATAAGCAATTTAACCTACTGACTTTTGGGGGTCTGGCGTGAAAAAAAAGAAAAAAAAGCTGTCGTGGAACAGAGAAAACGGACGGGGCTGGCCGTGGAAAAAGAAAAAGAAAGTTGCGGCATAAATTGTTTAGTACGTATTTTCTTTTCCTTTCAAGTTTTGAAACTTTGTTTAATTACTCGCATTTCGATAACTCGTTTTAATTCGTGTTCTTATTAAAAGTAGTTCGTTTATTTTTGTTTGGTTTGGATCTCTTATTTATTTTTCGTATCGAGTAATAGAAGCATGTTTCAAACTAGGGTTTCTTCTGTTTCTTGTGCAATGATTAGTGAGTAGTTGTTTGGGTAGGGTCGCGGGGTAATTAGCACACCGTGGCCAGTCCGGGTACTGCTTCTATTTTCAAACAATAAAAATGATAATTTTAGATTGGAAAAATACTTCCCCCAGAAGAATCCGGACATTGTCGGAGCCCATGTGAACGGGAGAATAGGGGTCCAAAACTCATTCTCCGCTGCGGATGGGTGAACGGCAACCATAGGATCTCGCATCTTGCAGGGTATCTTTTCTCACTAAAATCGAACGTTTTAAGAACACCGATTGGAGCAGATTAATCCGGACTGCTTGCGTGAGCTATGAACCCTACGACCATGCCTTCCTTTTAATTATTTGAAAAGTACAATCAATTTCATAGGTTTTAGTTAATCCCAATCAAATTACAAGGGGTGGCTACCTAAGAGCCCGTTAAATTAGTTAAGCCCGAGTTTTTAGTCAGCACACATTACCGTCTCTGTGGATTCGACTCCGAACTTACCGGATATTGTGCTACGTCGGTCTCCGCCCTACGCTTGGGGCAACCCATTATTTTAGGTCTATGAAATCGTCAAGCAATACCCTTTCTGGTTGGCTGCCCCATCAAAGTAGAGAGTCCACACATCTTCAACGACCGTTAGCACCTCCTCATCCGGAAACACAAAATCAGAATCCTCCGGCCCATCAACAGGATGATCCGCTAAAAACTCCGCAACAGCATGTCCTTTGACGGACTTCCTCGTGACATACTCGAGATCGAATTCTACCAGTAAGAGCAACCAACGTGCTAATTTACCAGTAAGCGCAGGTTTCTCAAACAGATACTTGAGAGGATCCATTCGAGAAATCAGCTTCACTGGGTAAGCCAGCATGTAGTGTCTTAGCTTTTTGGAAGCCCAAACAAGAGCCCAACACATCTTCTCCAGAGCGGTGTAGCGTTCTTCGCATCCGACCATCTTCTTGCTTCAGTAGTAGATGGCCTTTTCGACACCCATATCCCCTTCTTAAGCCAGCAAACATCCCATAGATGAAGGGTTCACAGACAAGTACAGAATCAAAAGCTTTCCCGACGCTAGCGGCATCAAAATCGGAGGGTTCTGCAGGTAGTTCTGAATAGACGTAAAGGCCGCTTGACACTTGTCTGTCCATACAAACGGGGTGTCTTTCTTGAGTAGAAGAAATATCGGCTGGCAAGTTAAGGTCAACTTGGCGATGAATCGGCTAATGAACTGAACCTTCCCCAAAAAACTCCGCACTCCCTTTTCAGACTCCGGTGGCTTCAGCTCAAGCACTGCCTTGATTTTAGATGGATCGACCTCAATTCCACGAGAAGTAATCATGAAACCAAGCATATTTCCTGCTATGACCCCGAAGGTGCATTTCTGTGGATTGAGGCGCATGCAAAACTTGCGGAGCCTCTCGAAGAACTTCTTAAGCACAGGAATGTGGCCTTCTCGAGTTTTGGACTTGGCAATCATGTCATCCACATAAACCTCCACCTCTTTATGCATCATGTCGTGCAAGATAGTTGTTGCAGCCCGCTGATAAGTAGGACCGACATTCTTTAAACTAAACGGCATGACCAAGTAGCAGTAAGTGCCCCACTCAATGATGAATGTGGTTTTTTCACGGTCCTCGGGTGCCATATGAATCTGATTATAGCCCGAGAAGTCGTCCATGAACGAGAGCAAAGCATGCCCCGCTGTATTATCCACAAGCACATCGATGTGTGGCAAGGGAAAGTTGTCTTTGGGGCTTGCTCTGTTCAAGTCCCTGAAATCAACACAAACTCGAATCTGTCCATTCTTTTTGGGAACGGGAACAATGTTGGCCACCCAGGTTGGGTATTGAGAGACCATGAGAAAACCTGTGTCAATCTGCTTGGTGACCTCTTCCTTGATTTTCTGCACCCAATCCGGCCTCATCCGCCTGAGCTTCTGTTTCACAGGTTTCGCATCCGACAGTAAGGGGATACGATGCTCCACAATCTCCGGGTCGATCCCTGGCATGTCCTAGTGTGACCATGCAAAGACATCGCTGAACTCAATGAGCAGCTCTTTGAAATCACGATGCTCCTCTGTTGAAAGTGTGGAGCCCACCTGAACCATCCGAGGATCGTTCTCATCTTTTAAGTTTATAGAAACTACTTCTTCTTTTAATGGTTGAGCATGTCTTTCATCTTCCCTTTTGATGAAGGCACGGATTTCCTTAGGAATTTCCCCATCGAAATCTATCCCTTCATCGTCGGGGTCAACACAGTTTATATAAAGATCATTGAAGTAGTCAGAAGATGATTCTTTCATTTCACAAAACCCGTCAGGGTTGCCAAGTACAAGAGAATCAAATCAAAATAAAAGCTATGACATGGAGGGCCAAGAGGCATGAACTCCGACTTAGAGCTAGACTTTGATGACTCTACAGACTCTGTGTCAGACTCAGACTCAGAGGAGTCATCAATGCAAGTTAGGCGCGGTTTGAAAATGCAATTTTTAAGGCTGCCCTTGGCTTCCACGATGAGAGAGGTGGTATCCTCGAGGGCGTCGGGCCCGAGCATGAGCACTTCGGCCTTTTCAGCTTTCCTAGCCAAACCCACTTGAGAGAATTCATGGAACAGCATCTCCAAGCTCCCCTGATCAAATGATCCCAGCCAATCAGTCTTCACCTTAACCTGACTAAGCTTCCTCTTGTGTTCCGCTTTTGCTGGCTCTTCATCGCTGCCTGACCAGGTGTCATCAGCGAACACTTCAAAACTGGGCAATAGCTCCCCAGTCTCCAGATTGACGAACATCTCAGGTTGTCCCGTGTAAGCGACATTCCCCATTTCACGGACAAAGTAGCTATCGGGATCACCATAGAGGGTTCGAGGTTTTTTCCTGTACATTCCCTTTTACTTGGCATCTTTAGCAGAGGCAAAGTACCCCAAACCAAAGCGGCCCTCGCATGAAGGAAAAGTAGGGAACTCCGAGACCCTTTGTTGGTGAATCCTTAAACCCAGGCCAGGCAGATAGGACATCCTTCTCATAATGTCCAATGCGATAGAGCTTATGATGAAGTCCTCATCCACTTTGATGGCCAAAACGGAGCCGGAAGTGTCAAATGAGAAACCTCCGAGATCAACATCCTCTTCGCCATGCATAATTCCCAGAATAGGAGTTCTGTCCTCCTTGAGCAGGCGAATCCCCAAGTCCCCGCAAATAGTCAGAGTGCCGGGTAGGAAGTCCAAGCATGACTTTTTTATGGAGGGTAGATGGCATAGCCATGATGTCCAATCGATGGAGCCATGGCCTGCCCAGCAGCAGATTGAAAGTTGCAGGTATATGGACGACATGGAACTCAACGTCCATTTTGAAGCCCTCAGCATCGAGCTTGAGCATCAGAGTGCCCTCGACCACACGACGCGTGCTATCGTATGCCTTAACAGCCAGATTTGAAGGCAAAAAGTCCTTAGCCAGTCCCAGAAGATAAGCCACCCTCATACGGCAAATGTTGATCGCTGAGCCGTTATCGATGAGGACGGTAGGAACCCAGAGTCCTCGGCATTTGACAGTAATGTGCAAAGGGCAGTGTTGATCGACCTCTTTAACAAGCAGGTCCTTATCAGTGAAGACGACAGTCTGCTTAGAGGTAGGAGGGAGGATAAGAGATACCATCGCCTCAGGGGTGACATCAGTTGGGACCTCCAAACAAGATAGAGTGTGGCATAGTTTCTGACGATGCTCACGGGAAGAACAGATCAGTCCCCAAATTGATATAGCAGCGGGAATCTGCTCCAATTGTCTCTGAACCAAATCTGCACTTGTAGAACCAGCTAGTGCCTCAAGCGATGCAGACCTTGGGAAATTAATGGGTTCGTTCCTTTGGTTAGCAGAGTTGGACGAACTTCCAGCTTGCAAATTAGCAGGCTGAAAAACTCATCCACTTCTGGTAACGTTGTGAACATTCCTGAAAGAAGGCACGACCTGAGGGTCTTCGTTTACATCCCAGAGGTCAGCAGGAACCTCTCCCAACTTACCCTTTCCTTTATCAGCGGCCGACGCAGTAGTAGGTACTTTCATATCCAGTCCCAGATCCTCAGCCAAGTCTTTCATCAGCAGTGAGTCCCAGAAGTTCAAATCTTTGACGGTTGCAACCTCTGTAGTAGGCTCCGGGTTAGTAATGAAGGGAACATCCCAAAGGCCATCGTCTACTAAGGACCGATTGACAACCCAGACCTCCGCCCCAACTTGAACATCGACTACATCGTTAACATCCCAAAGGTCAGCAGGGGGAATAAGATCCATGACCATAATGCTGCAATCCTCCTCTGGATAAGAAGCAAAAGGGCATGGAAGTAGCTCATCAATGAAGTTGAGAGCGGGATCATACTCAGTGTCAGTGACCGTATTGACCAACCTGCTGACAGTAGAAGGGAAAAAGCATTCCCCCAAGACACGACGCTCTTCTTGGACAAGGTCGTCCTCCACAAAGTGAGTCCTATGATCTGGCAAGGCGTAGCCCTGGAGAGCATTGGGGTCAAAACCCATGGGGAATTGCCAAGTCAGCTCAAGGTCCCACAGGTATTCCTCCGCAGGGATAGCCGATTCGGGCTGCTAAAAGAGTATGTACAAAGAGAGGCCATCCAAAGGATCAATCATCGCCTGATTATGTTGAAACAACCATTCTGCATCCCAAGCGTGATTGATTGGAGCTTGCTCAAGCAGCGAGACATGGTCGGGATGCAAAGGGAATCCCTCCAGCTCAAGCTGGTAAAACTCTTGAATAATGGGAGCTGCATAGTCATCATTGTCAGCTATTGCCCATCCTACGGCTTGCATGTCCATTTTTTGCTCTGGCTTTGGCTGAGCTGGCATCATGGTCCTGAATCAATCCACAAAACTCTGAGAAGAGTTGGAATCAACCATGATGAAGATAGGATCACGACGGGTTGAGGTTTGACCAAGTTAAACGGGCTGTATGAGGCCATCGTGGAGATCATTGATGATCTCGTTGAAGAAATCCAATCCCAATTGTAGAGTATAAGGAGTTGCATTGGGGCAAGAGGGCTCTCCAATATACATGAGTTCAGCTTCAGGTTCCAGAGGTATGGATACCACCGGTTTGGGTTGACTCACAGGGATTATATGATCGATGGGGTTAAATATAATGGAGCTGGGATTGATATAAGTGGAGGTGAGAGATATTTGGCTGATATGAGGGGCTGAGTTATGCTTTGGAAGGGAGTTGGAAATGACATTGGGTTTTGAAGGAGGAGGCATTATGAGAGTGCCGTCATTAATGAGGTCTTGAATCGCATGACGAAGACGATAACAAGAGTCAGTGAGATGGCCAGCGCCCTGGTGATAGGCGCAGTAAAGGTTAGGTTTGAAGTTGGATGAAGGGTTTTTGGGAAGTGGAGTTGGATCAAGGGGCTTTAGATGCCCAGACTTGATGAGTTTTTCCATGACGGAGGAGAGCGATGCCTCAAAAGCTGAGAAACTACGGGGCTGAGTGCGTGGCCGGTTGTTCTGCGGTGTTTGCACTTAATTCACATCGGCAATATTGGTCGTGTTGGAAGAGGAAGCGTTAGTGCCGCTCGTTGCTGCATTAAAGCAAGTCCCACCCCCAAAAAGAGCATTGGCGTTCCTAGAGTACGCCCGAGGCTTTGATTTGGGAGGGTTGGAAGTTTCCCCTTTTGACAGAATTCCATTTTGCAAAGCGTCTTCGATGGCCAAGCCAGAATCGAAGAAAGTTTTGAAGTTGGCAGACGCTTGAACAAGCACCAGGTGCCTGGCATAGTCTAGTTGGAGATTGCGGGAGATGATGTGCAGTGGGTCTCTCTTGCTGGGGCGCTCAGTCATTAGAGCGGCTTTGGCCCTCCACCTTTTGACGAAGTCTGCAAAGGACTCCTTAGCTTCCATTTTAGTGGATTCAAGTTCCCGTATTGTCATCTTCAGCTGGGAGTTGTAACTGTACTGCGAAATAAATGCAGCTCCAATGTCCTCCCAAGTTCTTCTCTTGGCAATGTTGAGTGATAAGAACCAATGGAAAGCAGGGCCGAAGAGGGTCTGAGGGAACAACTGTGACATGGCCTCAGGCTCAACGGACAGCAGCTTCATGGCGGCATGGTAGCTGTAAAGGTGAGTTTTGGGATCGCCACTTCCATCGAACTTGGCCAAGTCAGGCATCTTGAACTTGTCAGGGAGCTTGGCGTTAGGGTATAAACAAAGACGATCCAAGTCGATTCCACCAGCACTGATACTTTCGGATTTGGAGACAGAGTCCTCCAGTTTGGCTATCTTGGCCAAGAGAACGGCCATATCCAAATTCCAAACAGGCTTACCACCTGCCGGAGCTGGGTTTGCAGTAGGCGCACGAACCTCTCTAGGGTTGGGCTGAACAATGAGACGCCCCTCGTTCCGTGGATCAGGGATCATGACAGGCTGCTCTTGGTTGGCCTCATCGTCCTCGCTCTCCTCTTCAGGCGGAGGTGGAAGACAAGTGTTGATAAGGTCATTGAGACGGGTGAGGTTAGCATCGATCTGAGTAGCCCTTTGTTGCATCGCAGTGATGCTATTCTGAAGATTCATGAGCATGGCTTCCACGGTGATTGGTTGCAACTGATCTACCATAACAGGTGTCTCGGTGGTGCTTGATGTGGACGATGGGGAAGCTGGTTGACCTTCCTGTAGAATTGACGGTGAGCCTAACTGTCGAGCGGCCAACAGAGAGTGCGGAGAGTCTTCCGTAGTGACTGACTGGGATTCAAGCTTGATAAGTCTTTGAACCGGATTCCGACGCAGACGTTCCCAAGCGGGTTGGCCTTTCTACTTCAATACTTTCCTCGGCGGTGCAATGGTTTAGAACTTGCAGCAAAGTAAAAGAAGTCTCAATAAGGGTCCTGCAAAAACTTTAATCTAAATAAAAGACTAAAGTAAAATGCAGCCAGCGTCTTCAGTGTCACCCTAGACTCTAGAACTAGAAACAAGTCTGTCTCAAGATGCTTAGACATTGCCAGAATCCTCAAAATTCTTTTCGAATGTGTATCCTTACTCGGAACATGTGATCCTGAAGGATGTCAAAAGAAACCTAAACCTTTGGCTACCCCATCGTCGGAGCTTCAAACTTCGAAGTTGGAACAACTCGGCATGAATGTCATGATACTATAACCAGAATGGCATGAGCGGCACAGCGCTGTTAGCCAGGCGGTGTAAGTGACAAGTCACTTGTTACCTATTTGGTGTAAGTATCATGGCATTCTCTCTGTTGTTCCGCATTTTCGATTTGAAACCTCAAGTAGGTATATAGATAAGGATGTAGGAAGCCGTTGATTTTCCAAAGTCCCATTGTTCTAAGGATTTTGAAAATTTTGAAAACACGCATAAAGATGCATGACTCGTCATCGGGCCGCAGCAATGTCCTAATAAGCTTAAGACAGACTCAACAGATCAAGAACCTAGAAGTTGCCCTAAACATGCTCCTACGCAAGACGGAATGTATGTACAGTGCATGCGATAGGGAAATCAGTAATACATAGACAGTGTACGGGGTTAGATGCAAGTAATTCTTACCCTGTAGGTACCTGTCCTAGTTTGGAGAGTTCTAGTGCTTTGTATATGCAAAGGCCGGTTTTGGCTTGTAACAGGTTCCTCGGACTAAAGCCAAGATATACCTCCCGCTGCCCGCATAACCGCAGAGCAACAGTTGAACGGTAGAATGACTTATCATCGTTGAAGGTTGCTGGTCATTCGGGGTCCCTGAGCTCCGGTAAACCATGCCGGATTGCCAAAACGATCCAACAAGGCTTATCCCACATCGATGCAAATGAAGAATGCTAGAAGTTGATTAAAAAGAAGAATAATCACAAAAATTCGCAAAATGCCTTTTCAAATTTGGCTCACTTTATTTAGTCCATCTTTAGAGAAAACTACGCAAGTGAACAATTGAAAAAGTCCCAGATCAGATTGGCCGGACACGAGGTCCTGTTAAATCACCATTCCAACCTTCGGCAACGCGAAGCTCACCGTTTTGACAAGCTTTTATAGGATTGTTCCCAAGTGTATTAAACTCTAAGTGTGGATCAATATCGGTTGGATCTTCCCCAGTAGAGTCGCCACTGTGGGCAGCATGCCCTTTGGAAATTCTGGTTTCCAAAATGCAAGGGCCCGGATCGAGGGAGCTCCAGCGGAGAGGACAATTGCTCGGAATACAGAGTCGCCACTCGGGTTTGAAGGTCCGACACCCAAGGAACCGTATTTCGAAGCACCTGTCGCGCTGTTTGATTTGAAAAAAAGTGAAGGAACGAGTCCGTCATAACCATATCTAGGTTCGGGAGCCAGGTTACGAGAGGGGAAGAGTTTTAAGGCACTCCTCTCGCTCAATCCAGAGATCGGTCTCTACTTAGGCATTTTGTGAAAATATTTGAGATTCTTCTTTTGTTTAATCAATTTTAGCCAACTAGGGCGGGGGAATAGTTAATCGGAGATTAAAACTGTAACATTTTACAGGATGTGATCGAAAAAATAGTATGGATGGATGAAATACTGAAAGATTAATAGGAATAAAACCCAACACTGTGAACAAACATCAAAACAGTGCTTTGAATGGTTTTGACGTGCACATCGGCCAACTTGCATGCATGGATCTACGTGCATGCAAGTTGATAAGCGTGCGCCAAATCCACTCAAGCGCGTGACGGTTCATGTTCCACCACAGGTTTGAATTTTATCCCCTTCTGGGCTCTAGAAGGACCAGTGCACACCTAGGGGCAAACCAAGCAGTTTATATGTACTGAAAGTAAATAATTATTACATACAGAATGAGCAAAATTGATGAACAACCCCTAAATAGTGGGGGTACTTAAACAAGAGGCAAAGGCCAGGTTGCCCATGCAAGAGCAGCCACTGGAAACAGACTAACTAGCGCGCGTGACAGCATGACTGGCGCGCACAGGTCATGACTGGACTTCCAGGAATTGCTTTGCATGCCTAGGCCCTGAAACATACTCAGAAGCAACCCAGGGGCATTCCAAAGTAGACAGAAAAGCAGGCTGAACTAATCTGTAAGTTTTAACATGCAAAATAATGGATCAGTTTTAAAACATACACCACAGTGATTAACAACACTATGAAAACAAGAAATAACTAGCATCTCATCCCCACGTGGACCATCACGCGCAACCTGTGACAGGCGTGCGTGTATACCAGTCATGCGCACGCGGGAAAGCAAACCTCACGGATCTTGTAACCCTGCTAGCCCCCCTCAGGGATCAAAATAGTAAGCAATAAAGGAGTTTATACCTTTGCTTGAGTGTTTGGAAATGGCTTGAGCAAGTAGGTAGTAGTGGTAAAATGAGTGTATGAAAGTGGATTGGACAAGAGACTATGAAGAGTAATAGAGCTTGTGTGGCTTTTACTTGACTTTTGATAGTTTTTGTAACTTGAGTTTTCGTAACCCTTTGGAAGAAATACAATGGGGGGTATTTATAGGAGATGGGAGAGGTGTAGTGAGTGGTAAACAAGGCTATACAACCAGCCAACAAGGCTGGTTTGTTGGCTGGTTGTGGTTGCTTGGTGGAGAAGAGAAGTGCAAAAAGTTGATGGGAGTGGTTGTGAGGATGGTGCACCCTAAGCCTTGCAAACGTTGTTCAGGCAACGAAAATGGGGTTCTACAACCTTGTAGACCCCTGATCATCACAAAATCTAGCTGGAAAAAGGTGATGGGGATAGGTATTGACCACCGCACGTGGGATCCAATCACACGCGCGTGAGAGCCACCAACCTCCACGCTGGTCAACAGTCAAAGTTTGACCTTTGACCAACACCTGGCAAGCTGACAATCGCGCGTGGGAACCACCTCAGCGTACGTTGGTCAAACCCATGATTAGGGTTTTGACTGAGGATTTTTAGGGATTCAAAAGGTTCATAAGAGGTTCCACTCATTCCAAGCCCAAACCATTCCACTCTCAAAACTGTGTTTGATCTGATTCATCATTGGAGAAACAAGAAATCGAAAAACAAAGTAAAACAATTGGGAGATCCAGATTGGGGTGCCTACAACTCAACTTAAGACGGCATGTGATATTATACGCAATCTTCAGGAATGAAGTCATCCGAAAGGCTCAAGAAAAATACCGCAACACTAGAAGGATAAGTTGATACCAATTGTAGTTCTTTTCTTTTTTTTGACAAATGTAGTTAAAATTCAGTTATGGAGACAAACAATTATATGACAAATGCTGCTTTTTTGTGAACTTGATCATATGGCAAAATTCAATCATGTTGTAAACTTGATGAATGTGAGGTGCCTTTGTGGCTTTTGTTGTAAACTTGATATGGCAGGTTGTAAACTTAACATAGCAAATGCAGCCTTTTTGTAAACTTGGTGGCTCTTGGTGTTTGATAAATGGAAATCTTGGTTAGTATCTTTGTGGTGTTGTTTGGTGTGACATGAACAGGTTGTACCATTTCAATACCCATACATATACTTACAAAAATTCGAGCATACTTCTCATTTCTGTAGCAATACTTACCATATAAATAGGCCGTGCTTACTAAAATCTGGGGATTCTTACCATTTCAATACCCATACATATACTTATAGAAATTCGGGCATACTTCTCATTTCTGTAGCAATACTTACCATATAAATAGGGTGTGCTTACTGTAGACACCCCAATTTGAAAATCCCGGATAACCTTTTAAGTTCCCAATGATGATAAACAAAGCTTGATTTAAACCTTTGGATTGATATAAACCTTTTGGAGCGCTACCTTTCGAAAACCGTACACAAGTGGCCGATAAGCTTTCCAATAATAAAAATGTGCCTTGAAAGCTTCAAACAATGCTCTTTGTACTCAAAGGAGTGAGGAAACACCTTAGAACTAGGTATGAGAGTGCCAAGTAACACTTAGAATGAGTGAGTACGTGTTTTGGCCATCATGGCACTATCGGTCTTCGGTTTAGTCAGCTTTCAGCCCATTTTTCATAAACCAAACTTTCTTATTTTTATGTTTGGATTCCACCATCTTCTTCTACATTCAAAACCCTCTTTATCAATATATAATAAGCCTTAATCCGATTTGAAATGAGGGAGATACAAGGATTTTGCCTAAACGACTTATTTTTGAACCACCTGAGGGTAAAATCGTCATATCTTTTGATGTACAAAATTATTTTTATCCAAATCACTTGGGTTAGAAAGTAGACTTGACGAGCTTTCCAACAGTTCAAAGAACACCCAAAACCGAGTTCGGGAGTGTCCGGGGTGGCCTTACGAAGTTTGGTCTGTTGAGCAGTCAAGTGTACCGTACGGCGGTCAACTATGCCGTATGGTGGTCAACTGTACCGTATGGTAGATGTATTTGCACCGTACGGTAGAGTTTTTAACCGCCTTAACTTAAGTCGGTTGGGATGTGCCGTACGGTGGACCCTAGTACCATACGGTGGACTTTAAGTGCCGTACGGTAGACTAACTTTTGGTCAAAAATGTCAGGAACTTTGTACAACTGCCTGAAGGCCGAAATTCTTTGTGTGCACACCAAGTATGCTTGATTCCTAAGCCATTTTTACCCTATAAATACCTCCCCTGCTGTTAGACAAGGATATACAATTTTTTTGAAGAAAAAGAGAGAGAAATAAGGCCAAAACTAGTTCAAAAATGCTTTGAAAAATTCGTACTTGTTTTCATACCTCTTTCAAACACCAAAAGCATCATTCTCTTTCAAAAGCCAAGTCCAAAAACCATTCTTCGAAGGCAACCCACGGTTTATGTCTCACACCTTGTCATCACAGCATACTAAAGTCTACGAATTTGTTCAAGCTCGTGCCAAAAGACTTTGCAATTGTCACAATTTTCCAAAGAAAGGTTTCGCTCCAAGAGGTATAAATCTTTCATCCACTACTTGTCTTTTTAATCTAAGGGGAAACCACTAGGTACAGACTGGTTCCTCATACCAGTTCTGGGCCTAAATGGTTTAAACATCATAAGAAATTAAAGTTGGAATCCCTTATACTTCCACTGTACGGCACACCTTACTACCGTACGGTACAGGTTTTTCAGGGAACAGTCTAGTTTGCAACTTCTTTTCTTCTTCTGATTTGATATAAGATACCATGTTGTTTCATGTTATGTTTTAAATTCATGTCCTGTTTACATGCCATGCTAGCTAGATTCATGAAATTTGCATCAGTCATGTGGCATGTTTTGACATAAAAATTGCTTATTTGATACATGATCATGTATGCCTGTTAGAACATTGAATGTTAAATAGCTTTGTTTTGAAACTGGAAACCATATAACATGTACCGTGCGGTACATGTGTCTGCCATACGGTTGAGTTCATGTGGGACAGCATGTTATTTTCTGCAATTAATTAGATTTTCCCGCTGGCTTCCTGTTATAAACATGGTAGTTGTTAAATGTTTATAATGTTTATATTCCTGACATACCAACCTGCTTATATTTACTGCATGCTCATGTTTCGATCTACAATTAAACTGCTTTATGTGCTATAAACTGTTTACCTGAATAAAGTTAAGCAATAAAATGATTTTTTTTCAAATCCCACAAGTATTAGTGTAAAGACCGATTTTATCGGGCGAGGAGGGTGCTTTTCCAAACAAAACCTTCCCATTTCGTAACCTGGCTCCCGAACCCAAAACTCTCTGTTTTCAATAGACCAAAACCTTCTTAAAAGGGCAAAAGAGTCACATTTTTCAATTAAACGGTTTCTCGGGGGACAATCCTTTTCAAAACCCGGGTGGCGACTCTCAAACGAACCAACCATTTCCCCTTTTTGTGACACTAAAAATACAAAAAGAGAGATGGGAAATTTTTCCGGGCATATAGCCCACACTTACTAAAATCTGGAGATTCTTACCATTTCAATAACCATACTTACTAAAATCTGGACATACTTCTCATTTCCAAGCATTACTTACCATTTAAACAGGGTGTGCTTACTAAAATCTGTAACACAGTTTAAGATGTCATTTGCATAAATGATGATTAACATCAGGTTACACAATTTTTATTGCTCTTTGCATAGCCTTATCCCAATCGGTCATTACCGACACAGGCTTCTTGTAGTCCATGGAATCAAGAAATCTTTCCAACACCCATGTATAAGCCTCAACAATCTCAACAGTCAACAATGCACAACCAAAAATTGCTGTTTGAAAGTGACTATTAACTCCAACTAGTATCACCAGTGGCTTACGGAGATTACCTACCATTTCCACAATCATAGTTACCACAAAAAAAGGTTTTTTTACTAAATTCTGGATATTCTTACCACGAATATAGAGAACTTATTCTCCTGATACTTCCTAAATATGGTTTTCATCTGTAGTAAAAATACCATAAAAAGAGGTATAAAAAGCCATAGTCAATGGTAAGTATAACCATAAAAAACGTAAAAATCTGGGAAGCTTTATTAGAATATTGTGAAACACTTATTCGAGATTCTTCAACTTATGATCATTTGGTAAGTTAGTACGAGGTAATCATCACAACTAAATTCAGTTTGTTCTTAAAAAAACTTACGTGGTGAGCTTCTTCAACTTGTTATGGAGCTTCTTCTTAAATCTTCATTTTTTTTTGGACAAGAGGAGAGATGAATGGGAGCTAGAGGAATTAGAGTAGATAAGTTTGCAGAGTTTAAGGTAGGTATGGAGAAATCTGGTACCATTAATGTCATAATTGGTGGTAGATAAACAAGGTAATTGGCAAAACGTGAATCAATTTGTGTGGTAAGACTGGTTTAAGGATATAGTCGTTCTGCCCTCATTTCATGGTAAGTATTGTCAACACGTGGTAAGTTTTATCAACGAATATTAGTCCATCGTAAAAATTCAATTTTTGTGGTATCTCTAGCCTTATACGTACTTTGGTAAGTAAGATTTATTCTATAGTAAGTATGACATTAATGACGGGTAGGTATACAGTTATGTATATCACCATTAATGTCATACTTACCTACCACATTAAATTTTATTTGGATCTATTGTATTACTTTTATAATAAATTAAATAAAAGTATTCATATTAATAAAATTACTTTTAAAAAAGGATCAAATGAATGAGATATTTCAATTTACTGGTTCACTAGTGGTTATTCCTACATTAGCCAAGTGATCAATTTTAACCTCAAAAACTGTTACTTATTCATTTGCTAAGTGATCAATGTTAACCATCAAAAAACCATTTTTGAAATTTGCTAATTGTGTAACTTGAAGGATTGAAATAGATAAGTCTGTGGTTAAGCAATTAAATAAATTAGTTAGCCTACTTTAGCCAATTATATTAATTTTCACTAATCATTATCAATCAACATCGTTGTTAACTACCACATTTGCCAAATATGATCTTAATCGATTCAAATCGTTTGATCAATTGGCTGAACATATAATCAAATCAATCAATTACAAATGAATCAATTCTCGTTGATTGATTGCTGCCAAGTATATTAGTATCAACACTATTAGTTGTTAGATTTGTAAAATTTATCATATTGATCACTATGAACTATATTAATGAAATTGAATAGCCTAATTTCATTAAATACGACCATAAATTCAATTGAGAATCCTACAAGATTATTCAATCGCTATTAAACAAAAATATATTTATCGTTCAATTTTGTTGTAACAATCAACTTGTAGCGTTATTTTATAATATATATTAAGTAAATTTGTAAGCTATCAAAATATTAATAAATATCTTGTTTTTCCATAATATTTAAAATTAAGTTACTTAAATATATCTATAGTAAATGATTATTTAAAAATTAATTAATTACATACATTTATAATGCCATTTGGAAATTAATGGAAAATATTTTTCAAATTTTTATATTTTCATAACTAATTAAAATTGTAAACTAGATTTATAAATGAACACCATTTGTTAGATAATTCTTCTAATATATAAATCCCTAAAATTTGCAAATTTTCCAGCCAAAAAATCGGTTACTCTTTTCTTTTTTTTTACTTAATAGCAACTTGTTACCTGACCAACCAGTTGTAGTAAGTATTGCCTGTTTGTGTGGTAAGTGTTACCTTATACAATGGTAAGTGTTACCTTAGTGAATGGTATAAGTTGCCTATTCTGTGGTAAGTAATCCTTCGTTTTTTTGGTCAAAACCACCTCGTTTTTAACAAAACCACCATATTTTTAGTTTTTGGTTTCAATCTAGGGACTGTGATTTATCTATTTTCAATCCAAGGGTTGTAATTCATTGGGAGTATAATGCTCCTATACCACTTGGGAGCAACACAAAAGTTTTGCTACGTGAGACCTTAGAAGCTAGGGCTCTTTGATCCCTTTTTGTGCCCGTTGTAGGGATGAAGTCCTTATAGTAACGTCCTTAATCACATAATCCTTCTGTATGAGTTTTCCGAGCTTTGCATTATGAAGCTGGAGGACAACAGTGATTAATTTATTCTTATTGGCAACCAACAATGCTACCACCACACACACATGCATTTACAATAGGGGTAGTAGGCCCCACACACACTGGAGGTGTCTAGTATGTGCGGGACCCACCCCTATTATGAGTGAATGTGTGTAAGTATTTGTGGCTTTGTTCGTCTTGATGTTGTAACTTTGTTTTAATTTTATTTTCTAATCATTACCCTATATCTTTCTCTAATCATTATCATATTTCTCCAATGAGAATGAGTTCTGTCCGGATGAGGCGGAAACCGTGGGGTTTCCGCTACCGCCATTTGTGGGCCCTGTCATGCGTTCTTTGAAGTAATTTGAACCATTCATCTTGTAAAGCTCACAAAAAATCAACTTCATTGGACATTCATAGGTATATCAAAAATTAAATTTTGGCTTAGAAAACAGACGGCCTGGATTCTTTCAATAGTTTTTAAGTTAAAATGTGTATGACCATCCATTTTATAAATCAAAATTCAATTTTTGATATACCTATGAATGTCCGATAAAGTTTATTTTTTGCGGGGATACACTATTTTGCAAGCTCTACAAGATGAATAATTCAGATTACTGCAATAAACGTACGGTGAGGCTCACAATGGGAGGCAGAAACCCCATGGTTTCCACCTTATCCAGAAATAATTTTCTCTTCTCGAATTATTATTTTCATTTCTCTCTCTATCTCTCTATAGTCAATACCCCTCTCTTAAATCATTACTTTATTTCTCTCTCCACCTACTACCAAAACTAAAATACCCAAAACTAGCAAACGAATAAGGTCTGTGTATTTGTGTGTAGTTATGTACTTATTGATTGGCAACAAAGTAACAGTTGAGTATCAAAGTTGCAAAATCCAAAGTATAGTAAGGGCTATGTACGTATCATGATATACTACTTGAATGGTGCGAATTGTAATTTGCTTTTTCGCGAAAATGATGCAAACTGCATCTTCAATTTCACATAGGCGTCCTTTTGTGTTTTTTGTATTCACGCTCTCAATCTTCACTATATGCTCGCACTCTCAATTTTTGCCCATGAATTTTAGTAGTGTAGAATATTTTTAAAAAACGCTTTCACAGACACGCTCACATTCTCGCTCACACACGAGCATTGTGTGACTTATGTCACACTCAAGAAAGGACTGTTACGCCCGGTTGCCCCCTCCGGCCTCCTCCACCCTTTTTACTCGGCCAAAAAAAAGAGATCGAGTGGAGTCAATCAGACAAAATTAATACTGCCGAAAAATATGTGATGTTAAACAGCGCGCTGAATCTCAATTTCCCACCTTGAATACTACATTTATACAACTAGAAGGACCTGTATCCAGATGGCAGAATCATACCAGTGTTTACCGATTGTAATGAAAATTTCTGCTTTTGTGAACTCAAGCTTACATTGCGAGAGAAGGAAGTTTTTCTATGACCTCGAGCAACATTTCAGCAACTCTCAAAAATTCAATGGGAAACTTTTCTGAGACCTAGACAAGCACCATGGTAGCACAATGAAAGAATGTGGTTCTGAACTTAGCAGCTAATCATCTGTAAATTCAAGTTGCACACCAAGTCCACGCCGCCCGTGGACCTGCAACTTTCAATTGTCGAGCGGATCTGCAACTTTTAATTGTCTGTACACATCTTCCCGGTCCTTCCAACCACCAAGGGCGTTCTAGTCTTTTTCCACACCCTTCGACTTCTCCATTCCATCTTCCCCCCTGCTGAAGCCGGTTCTTGCTGCATAGAAAGGCATTTCCTTCCCTTATTTGTTTGCTTGCAATGTACACATGGCGACTGCATGCCTGCTTTCTGCATATTTAGATCAGCATTGTACAGCAGAGGAAATGTTTCCAGGACGGATTCTGTTAGGCAAAGGCCTCGCAATCAGACCATCTACCGCCCAACCCGCCAGTTCGCCGTCCTTTTTGACATGGTTGAACTCCCTTAGAACATAGTCTAGCGATATTTGCAGCTTTCCCCCTTGTCTGCAGTCATCAAACAAGCTCCTTGTTTTGATTCCAGCATTTTTCTCCAACCAATACAGGTAGCTGACATGGAACATTGACTTGAGCATGTCTTGTGGCAAGGAGCTTTCTTTGAGTACTACCTGATTTAGTTCAAATTCCAACCACAAAAGGAAGTTTAAAAGGCAATAATTAGCAGTGAGTTTTGCTCTTCCTATCGTAGGGAGATTTTTTAATACAAAAAAGTAGTTTCATGCAAATAAACAAAGGTAAACGAACAACAAAAGTAAGAACAATCTTCACCGACATAATGATGTTTTAGTCATATATTGGCTGATGCAAGGTCCAAAAATTTGGAAATGACAAAATACATCCTTAACCTGAAGGATTATAATTTGTTGACTTTACTGACCTTCTAATTTTGGACTCTTTTTATTTGCCATCTTCTATCATGACACTTCTACGAAAAAGCTCAAACTCAATAAAAGTTAATGAAATGACAAAATACATCCTTAACCTGAAGGATTATAATTTGTTGACTTTACTGACCTAATTTTGGACTCTTTTTATTTGCCATCTTCTATCATGACACTTCTACAAAAAAGCTCAAACTCAATAAAAGTTAATGAAAAGCTTGCGGTAAATATTTGTCAACCACCCAATTCTTCAACTTCCGCAGGGGAAGTGTTGATTGGTCAACAATATTTGAACAGCTTCAATTGGAGGAAGAAAGTTGCAAATATCTAATGGCAAGAAACCGACCAAATAATGAGATTGACGACAAATACAGTCTCTATTTCATAAAATACGTCTTGTGTGATTTCCAAAGATTGGGAGTGAAGGAAAAACTACTTATCAGAAAAACAGTAGAAAAGAAGTAGAAACTTAGAAAAAATTGCTATTTCAGTCCGTCCAATGATCTTAGCCTTAGGATGTACCCGTCCCAATTTAAGTATCCATTATGGTTCTGCGTGTCATTTTCAATTGCTTATATCTCAATGTATATTACAAAAAATATGCAATATGGATCTTGTTTGATAGATCTCAATTATTTCTATAAGACAATGATTATAAAAACATAATATATGTTGAGAGATATAAGCCGTTGAAAATGGCATGCAGAACCGTAGTGGACACTTAAATTGGGACGGAGGGAGTATATATTTTGCATGGACCAGAACTGCTGGTGACTGGTGAGTCACCATAACTGCGGATCAAAAAAAATCAAAAAAAAAAAGGTCACCATAACTGATTTTTAGAAACACATCAACTTAATTCTTAGATTCACCAACTCACTAGAAGGGGAGGAAAACTCAACTGTTCTTTGAGCTAGAACCTCATAATCTATGAAACAACCGTATCTCTAACGATAAATCATGAAGTCATTCAAGTTGGGAAATACCCCAATGAAACAGGTATAACAAACACACAGATCATGGGGAAAAAATTCCAATATTCTGAAGGTTAGATCTTCAGTCTACCATCCTAGGCCTAGCACCACAAATTAGCAAGAACAACACCATATAATGGACTTTCTATGGATTTGATGAAATGCATGAAGTATGAACCCAAAAGAAAAAGAAATAACCAAGAAAACAAAAGAAAGACATTGGGAACCAAGGTAGGGATGAACATACACAAAATCTTCCCTCATGCTCGGTCAAAATGTAGCCTTCATCTCTGAAGAGATCAAACAGCGCAAGTGCATCATCCTTGTTTTTAACAACTTCAGAGAGTTTGGTCCCCAGCTGCAGCCGAGCCTCAATAGTGGCAGCCGCACCCTTGGCTTCTCCTGAAAGTACTGCCGACTGTGACTGGAAAAAACCAAAATGCATAAGCATCAGCAGCAAAACAATTCCCTGCTTTTTCTTCTTCATTAAAGATAAATGAACCAGAATATGAATTTTTTTAACTTTCCTTTCTTTTTATTTTTCTTTTTCCTTTTAAATGTTTGAGCAAAGGGGAGGCTAATGCGCACTATCAGACTCAGGGAGTGAAATGCAGTAGTGGTACAACAGAATGTATATCATGGGCAAAACATATTAGACTCCAAAAACAAACATGTCATTCAGATTCACAATGGATACCATAAGAGTTTTAATCATACAATCGATTGCAGCAAGTCAGAAATCACATGCACGGTTTATTTTCTAAGACTCAGTTGCTTTAGAAAGACCCCAAGTGTGCCATTCTAGGAACAATCAGCCATATCTCCGACTCACACTTCTCAGCAGTATTTGATGTTTATTACAGATACCAATATCAGAAGAAAGAAAGGACACACGGATAAAAAAATACAACTTACTTTGTTTGCAGGACTTAGGTTAAGAAGTGGTACAGCTGGAAAAAGTGGTTCCTCATCATTAACCTCCTTAACTGAAGGAATTAGACCACTAAGCAAGTATTCACTGAAGACCAAACCTGTTGAAAGAAATCAGAAGGTGTGTTTATAATTAAGTGCGAGCTAATATTCCACCCAAAAAAAAGACCTGTAACAAACATATTATTAATCTCTGTTCGTTCACACTCAACTTGCTCAGAACACATTTCAGATTACAATAGGACACAAATACCAATGCCAGAAATCTACCGTGGGAGATAACAAGGATTTTAGAAGGATCAATCTCATAGGTGAGGCCGTGAGGGAAGTCTCCTAATAAGGTTAAGAAAGGACGGAAACAGATTCCTTTGTTAAGCAGTTCAGAGAGTGGTGTCCAAATACTGATTCAGAAGAACTACGTTTTTATACTGTTATGTTCAGGGATAAAAGAAATACAACAGAACTTGGCTGTGTTCATGGATAAAACCTTTACAGTTTATGTGCTAAAGTTGTAAATTTTGGGTGTCTAATTTAGGGTACCATCTCAATACGAAAGACCTTGATCAGGTAATATAAGCTCCGGGCATGAAAGTAACATTGCATTTACACCAGTTTCGCAAAGTATGTTGCAGATCTAATAAGGGTCCGTTTGATTAGAGTGAAAATGGTAGAACATGCAAGAAAGAGACAAAAGGGAAACTTTTTGCGAGTTTGATTAGCATGAAAATAGCAGAAAGTACTAAAAAGTTAACATTAGCATACAACCCATATAACTATGGTTATACAGCTTTCACTTTCATGCTAAAACCACAAAAAAATAAAATAAATTATTTTTCTTGTGAAAGTAACCAACTTTTATGGAACTTCATTGTGCCCATGATTTTCACTTCCCATCTTCTCTTTCCCAACTGTTTACCAATAGCCTACTATTATCCATGTGTTTATATACCAAAGAGAGAGTGAAGGAACAATTGTTATTTTTTTTGGTATACCACTTTCATCTTTTTACTTTCTTGAATTGTAATATGTTCAATAATATAAGGTCAATTTCTAGATTTATTACTTTATGTGGGATAAGAACTTAGGTTCTCTCCATTTTTTAGAAAACTTCTTTTTTTTTATTTAATTAGCTAAGAAAGGTTTCCATATCATTAATAAAAATGTTTCAAAACAAAAACCCTGTAGTGACACACCAGGGAGCATCATGCACAAACGATAGTACCTCACCTCACATTTATTTTTATTTTTTTTAAAAACCTCAAAAAAAGACCCAAAAGTTGGTAAGACACCCAAAGCAACCCAGCCCAAACCTAAAAAACAGCAAAAGCCTAGAACCCAAAGTACTGCACCACCACCCCACCCGCCGTCCACCCAACTTCTTGTTGTGCCCATGATTCTCATTTCCTGTCTTCTCTTCCCACCTCTTTACCAATAGCTACCTATTATCCTTGTGTTCATGTACCAAAGAGAGAGTGAAGGAATAGTAATACTATATTTGTCCTATACAACTACATCTTTTACTTTTTTGGATTACATGTCCAATAGTATAAGGTCAATCTAGATAATTTAATACTTTACAAGGGATAAACACTTGGTTTCTCTCCATCTTTAACATTTACATAGGTGTGTTTTCTTAGATTGCAAAAATAGGAGTTGTTACACGAAAATTGAATGAGAAGTTTAATTTGTAAAGTATGTTATGGGTAATTTAGCAACTGTACATATTTTCTTGCAAGATTCATGCAACTTCTTGGTTTAACCAAAAGCATAAAAGAAAATATTTTCTTCTGACTAAACTTTCGATCATATTTTTCTTCTAATCAAACGGACTCTAGATGAAAAAAATGAATCTGAATGCTCCACTTAATAAAGATCACCATGAAGTATTCGGTATATACTTCTGGTAGTGGGAAAGGAGATAATGTTTCTGTAATGGAGAAGTCTGAGTCCTATCATCCAGAATCCTCGACCACAATTACCTGCAGGGCTCATGCTTGAAAACTAAAGATAGGCTAGGAGAGGACTGGGATTGAATCCTTCTAATCATTGGACTCCATATGCTACTTCAGTAAGGAAGTGAATGAAAATCAAGACAGGCCTAGGTAAGACATGGATTTAATCCTTGTAATTAACAAATGTCATGTGCTACCGTGTTTGATATTCATCTAGATAGGACCCTGTATCCAACTTAATAAGACTTCAGGAATTGACATTCAAAATGATTCAAGAGTATACATCTATCAAGAACTAAAGCAACTTATCTTTCCCTTCAGAAACCCGAACTTCAAAGCATCTCTAATCAACCACATTCAAGTTCCTAAGATGTCAATGCTAAACACACACAATAAAAGTGCTCATAATGGATCGAACTGTAGTGCAGATATCATTACCACAAAATAGAATGAAGTAAAGATACAGAAGAAAAAAAAAAAGGAGTACTTGCACGATACGGATTCAGACTCCTTAGTTGAATGGCTTGATAAGACTTCAGATTGCAGAACATGTGTATCCAAGTTACCACACCAAAAGAAGCAAGAGCAAGAGGTGTAGATCCCTGAATGCAGTTAGCTAATGCTATACCGAGCCCGATACCAATGAATTTGCTCACCATTCCCTGAGCTTCACCTTTTGCAATTACCTGCCAATTACAGTCTCTTTTCAGAAGATAAACGCAAGGTGATTTGATAAGGAGATACACAGAAGCATTATTCACAAAGTAAGCAGTAGCAAGGGACATACTTCCTGACCATCAAAACGAAATACATGATGTCTATTGGGATAAGAGGCTTTCAAGCTTTTGCAACATTGATACTTTGTAATATCTGTAATCCATTTTATAAGTACCAAGTGGAAACTAATATTACCTCTGCAAAATTCCTCTGAGCTGCAAAGCCCGCAAAGAAACAACTCCTAGTAGCTGCCTGTTGACAGAAGAGTTAGATCCCACACAATGTAGAGTACTTGAGAAAAATTGATGGCCAACCTAACACCCCCTCTATCCAACATACTAAAACACTGCCGTGCATATAGGCATGTATGCATGAAATTTTGAATCTTGAATCGTATTCCCGTGATAGTCAAGGAATAAGTGTTCAACAATACATAGCTGCCAAGCCAAGAGGAACATTCCATCACAAAAAGCTCAAGGAATTCATACATGCAAGAAGAGAGTCAAAGTATCAAAACCCAACATTTGTGTAGGGCATGCATGACAAGAGAAACAATAAAATAAGCCACTTTATGAAAAGTCTTCTAAACGACCTGTTTTCATTTTTCGTTTCCATGTGATGGTACTTACAGGCATTAGAAGATGAGACAAAAACAAAACAACATGATTCTCAGACCACAATTGACCAATAGGATCAAAATTTTCTCACTCACCTGGATTAGTGCAGCGGCTGAACGTCCAGCTCCAGCAGCAGCACCAATTGGAACGAAGAGATGGGGAAATGCAGGAGTTAAAATCTCCATTCCAAATGCAGCATTTTCCAATAAATCTGCAAATAATCTCCAGCCCTTGGGATTTACATCAAAGTGCCGACCAAACTTTGACAATAGAATTTTGCTAAGATAACCAATTCCATCCTTGAGTACCCAATTCACAGCCGCTGCAGCAGGAATGGCCCCTTTTCCCAGCCCAACAGCATAAAGCAAAGACTTCATCAAACATAATACAACAACATAACTAGTTAATAAAATATTGAAACAAAGAACTATCAACCACCCAAACATTCACTGCTGGGAAGGAACTAGGAGAAGACAACCCCGTTAATGGGAAAATCACTGCTTAAATAGTGATGTAGTAATATAATATATTTATCATTCTGCAGGCATAATGTCCCTCATTCTTACAAAGGGCCCCTGCAGTGCAAAGCTAGGATTTTGATTTGAGGGGGCTGAACAAAGAGACAAATTTATGTACTCCTTGTATTGAAAATATTTTGTATTCTCATACTATACATGGAGATCATTTTGGCCCAATAAAACATGTATATCAATTTGTTTTTTGTTTTTTATTTGCATAACTAAACCACACATGTACTAATTACTTGTCTGTGAAAATAATTCATAGAATTTCATGGGGTGATTAAACCATGGGAAAATTAGCCATAAGGACAGTAAAATAGTTTTCATTTAAGTGAAGGACACCAGCAAAATAGTTTTTAATGGATATCCTTCAACTTTTTGAGTTTTTTAGCCATAAGGCCAAAACATGTTTAGGCACTTTTATAGGGTTTTATGGTGCACTTTCTTATTATATGGTTTTAGTGGTTTAGGCACTTTCATAGAGTACCCTAGGATTTTAGACACTTTCATATATAGGGTACCCTATGGTTTTAGGCACTTTCATAGGGTATTCTAGCGTTTTAGGCACTTTCATTTACACATTTGTCCTTATATTTGATTGCAAAAGGTGCTTGTCCTTGAGCTCAAAAAATATAAATATGAGGGACTTTTGGCTAAGTTTCCCTTAAACCATAGACTAGGATAAACTAATACTCCCATTATACCATAAATAAAAATAAATACTCCAAGTAATACATAATACTATGCATCAAATCAATACTTCATATGAATCTAACCTAAATTGTTTATACTCAATTGAAAATTTCCAAGTTTTCCATCAATTTCTACTTGTTTCCTTTTACCACTTAGCATAGATTCTTTTCCGACGGATTAAATCTAGAACGGCACTACAGTACCATTGCACATGTCATTCCCTAATTATCAGCCCCTTGCCCTGAGAAGTCGATATGGATCTTCATTTGGATTGTTCGGCCATAGCATCATGTAAAGCATATAACTACCTTAACTGTTGAATAAAGAAAACACATTCCCAAACATACATCATAATGAGAAGTTTTTTTTTTTTTTTTTTTTGACCAATCATAATGAGAAGTTAAAAGCTTCAAAAAAAATTACAATCAACTCATTGCATTGCAGTGCAGAGAACAAGTACCTGGGTGGCAAGGACACCACTAACTTGGGCTGCTATACCCTGAACTCCTCTCCAAAGAGAATAATCCAAGTAATCACTTGTAACACTATGAGGAAAACCTTCCGGGAGCATAAAATGCACGAATAAATCCCGGCATTGCACCCACAAAGCGCACGCCACACCAAAAGGCAACGATTTTTTCTCAAAATCATTACCACCAACCGAAAAACTCGACCGGGAATTCCCATCCGAAACAATAAACGCGTCCTTAAACTGGTCGGCGATGAGCTTGATCCACCTCCCTCCCCTCACCTCCCAAACAACTTCTACTCCTTCCTTTCCATTTTCACCACTAGTGGTGGAACTATTAGCTCTGGCTTGGGCCGAAGCCAACTGGAATTGGCCAAACCAACACAAAGCGGAAAAAAATAATAACAGCAGCTGCTTTTGTAGAGAATTAAATGGTTCACCCTCATTGGAAAAAGCACGAGAGAAGAGGAAGAGAAGAACGCCGGTACCGTCGTTTCGCCACCACTCGTCGGCGTCGGAGGAATCGCTCCAACCGCCGCCTCCGCCTCCACCGCCATTGTTGTTGTTGTTGTTGTTGTTGTTGTTGTTGTCTAGGTTATTGAGTAGGAGAGGGGAAGCAGGCGCGGAGGAATTTTTAGGGTTTCTGAGGAACAGCGGGGCAAGAGGATTGAGCCGCTTACGACGGTCGGAGGCGGTGGTGAAGAGAAGCTTGGAGCTAAGTGAGAGCGGGAAAGTGGTGGTGGTGGGTGGTGGTGGTGGCAGTTGCACCGGCGAGAAGGGCCGGCAGTTGCAGCCCATCCTCTCTCTCTTTTTCTCTCTCTCTCTCTCTCTCTCTCTCTCTCTCTCTCTCTCCTTCTCCTTCCTTCCTTTCTCTCTTATTGCGTGGAATATTCCTCGGGTCAATTTTGACTTTTTGAGTCTTTGAAACCCCTCCAAAACCCCCGCCATCGAGTCAATTTTCAGTGCCGCCATCTGATTGGATTGGCTGACTGGAGTGTCCTTTCGTTTCTTTGTTTTTCCTTAACTAAAATAAATAATTAGGAGTACTATTTTAAACTAAGTATTTATTTTTTAAATTAAAAGTGATGTATTAGTACTAATTATGAGAGAATAATTTGTATTGTAAAATAAAAAATAAATATTTAAAAAATATAGCGAAACTGGACCTCAATTTGCTTTGGCTAATCAAAAAAATTATTGGTTTGTTGTTCTATTTTGTTCAATTAGGAGAATTTTCACTTGCACCTCCTGTATTTTGAGTAATTTTTAGAGACACTCCATCAACATATTTCTAAACACTTTACTATGACTAAAGTGAGACCGTTAGTTATTCCGTTAGAATAAACAAAACAAAAAATAGATCTTTTCACAATTTATGGCATTTTCACTTCCAAACATGTTGTTAAAAATTCTATGTTGATCTTATAAGACATTTACATGTTATATAAAGCTTCCTTGGCCAAAAAACAGAGCTTCCTACCCTTTTTTTTCTTTCATTCCTCTCTTCCTTTCTATCTCTCTCATTCTAGTTATGGTGCCCGCCCAACACAAATGCTTTTCATTTCGTTAACTTAAATTAAATTTATTTAATTTTGAGTTGTTGTAAGCTCAGCTCGGCCTAATATCCTCGCAACAAACCATTAGGGCTGTAAATAACGAGCAGGGTTGCTCAAGCTCGGCTCGGCATGAATATAGTCGACTCGAGCTCGGCTCGTTTTGCTCAGTAGCAGAAGAGCGTGGTGAGTCACGAAGGGGAAGAGTACTCTGGGTTCTTAATGATGTGAGTTCCCTTGGTTATCCGATGTAGGACTAGCGAAAAGATTGAACCAAAAATGGGCAAGATTTAGGGGACCAAAAATCTAAATCCCAACCCAAAAATGGGGTAAAAGTTGGGCAAGATTTTAGGGGCTTGGGCCATAACCAAACTGAGCTCAGTCCCCAACCCAACCCAAAATAGTAAGACTGAAAAAAAAAAAAAAAAAAACACAAATCTCAATCAATGGAGAGAGAGAGAGAGACGCCACAAAATGTATGATTTTATTAGGGTGCTGTTAAATACAACTGCGAATTTGCTACATGTAGCCAATTCATAAGAGGAAATTTTTGAATTCCTCCTTATAAATTGACTATATCTAGTAAATTCGCAATTGTATTTAACTGGGCCCTTTTATTAACTTTCGCTTTACTTTTTCCCTGGAGCACACAATTGGCAATTTGGCATGAAATACAGGTGGAGCTCTAAAAACTTACCTTTAGAGCATCTCCAATCCACCTCTATTTCTCCAAGATAGAGGATGGATGTGACACATTGAGGGGAAATTTTATAATTTATTCTCTTTTTTCTTCACTTTTTGTAATTTTTGGAAGAATTTTTGAGGGACCCACCGTCTTTTTTAGAGTTTGGTCCTCTAAAAGTAAATTTGGTCCTCTAAAAATGGAGGATCAAAAGTAAATTTGGAGTACAAAATTCCTCCAAAACTCTAAAAAGGACGATGGATCCCTCAAAGATTCTCCAAAAAAGTACAAAAAGTGAAGAAAAAATGGAATAAATTACAAAATCTCCCCTCAATGTGTTACATCCATCCTCTATTTTGGATGGATTGGAGATGCTCTTAGAGCCACAAAATTACAGAAAAGGAAAGCTTAAATATAGTATTTCTTTGGGTTCAACTTGTTGATTTTATAGTGCTGTGGACTATATAAAACAGGACCTTAGGTCTGATATAATAGAAATGAAATGTAATAAACAATAAAAGGATGAGACATATTAGGATTAAGTTGGTCTGACCCATACCTAATCTTATCTGCATCCGTTCAATCTTCCCCCAGAAAATGAAAAATACAAGCAAAGAACACTGAATCTGAAGATGTTTCTCTTCACACTTAAAACCATGCAGAATTGCAAATGGATGCCAGATTCAACCCCTCAAAGTCCCAACAGAACTGCTTAAAACTTTTTTTGATCTTAAAAACGAAAAAGCAGATAGGCTACTTTACATATCTGTCAGGAACTATTGACTCGTACCAGACATTTGCAGTGAATCCCACCCCACCTTTGTCGGGACCAAACCAAGGTCCTGTAACATGCTACAAATGCTAAAGAGTAGCCAATCAAAAAAAAAATGCTAGAGAGTATGTTTAGTCCCCATCAAATGACTATAGACTTGAATTCAAGCATTGATCAAGAAATTCAGGATAGTAATCCATCGAACCAATTACTTAGTGGTAGAACAGCTTAAATCATGCCAAGATTTTTTTTTCCCTTTGATCAGCATGACCAAGAAGTTGGGCATGCCACAAAACTTAATGAAAACCCAAAAAACAAAAGCCAGGAATAAAAAGTACGTACCCAGAGGAATATCAGATGATTTGAGTATAGATTGGTTCTTAACCGCAAAAAAACCATGCAATTCCTCAGGTTTGAAGGGAAGGATTACAGAGCCGAACAAGATTACAGTTACAGTGCCATGATTTCCTATGTAAACTATGTAGAAAGGATTTTGAAGGAGTTAGCAAGTATTTTGTACAAACAAGTTACGGAACTCTCAACGGACCTTTATGACCCAAAGATTTCCACGAAGATTCAAGCCGCAACAAATGCAATTTCTCAACAAATGGCTCCAAAATTCCTGCCTCTTCTTCGGGGGCAAAGGCCATGCAAATGCTAAGCTCTTGGACCGCCGCCTCATATTCCCTGAAATAAGCGGAAAGTTTTGTCAAACCAAATAATTCAAAACGAGATGAATGGCCAAACCATCAACCTAACAAATACAAGCAAAGAAGGTTTGGACTTCATACCTACTATAATATAACATCATGCCATGGTCTCGCCTCAAAGCCCAGTTATGTGGCTGAAGAATTAACAATCTCTCTGAAGCCATGATAGCCAGCCTAAAAGAAATAGTTTAAGATACCATGCAAGGTGTTATTTGGTTATTATAAGCGGAGATAGCAACTATAATAGAGCAAAGTTCATAACAATTGTGATGTGTGAGATTTCCAACAAGTAGCCGAAATTTGATTTATCACTGCATTCCATAGCACAATTTGACCTCCAGAAGAAAACAAGTGTTACATGTGGAGTAAAGCAAATACAGTAAAGCAACAACTGAATTAAAGAAAACCTATTAGGGGCAGAAAACCTGTAATAATATATTTTAGTTCCACACAAGATTATTCAGACACCTCACTCCATGGCAATTTAGACATCATACACTAGGTTGCTTGCATACCAGAAGTAGCTGTCACCAAAGATTTAGTATTCTCGCTTAGAATATCTACCCAAGCAAAGGTAGTGAACCTAAGAATTTGGGGGTTCCGAGTTGACTATGTCAATAAAAAGCAAGCAAAAAGTCCACGACTGTCGAATGCTAAAGCATTTTACTCCTCATCAGCTACTCCTAAAGTTCCCAAATAGTGGAATGGTAGGTTTGTTCCATAAAGTATGAACTATACCAAACTAAAATCCTAGTCTACAGTGAAGGTGTTAAACCATGATCCATAGCTTGCATATTGGAGACTATGAGCCGCAAAAAAGAAAACCTCCATAGCGTATCTCCAAAAACTTAACAAATAAGAAGAGTGCAGTGCTGCAGTAAAGCTTAAAAGTGCTGTAATACTGAAGCAGAGCACCCAGCTGTAGATTGATAATCAGATGATGACAATAAAAAAACTAAGTAGCACAGCATGACTAGCCAAAGATAGCTTTATCAGGCAATTAGGATTTAATTGCAATTATATCATGAGCCAATATTTCACAACTATCTCCTTTTTCATGCCAATCTTGCAAAATTTGCATCTTGAACCTGTATGAACAACAGCAAACAGTGTCTGCGTAATCAGGAAAGAGAATGAAAGGACGCAACCATTACCACAAAGGAGCATAAGATTGGTACCTCAGGTCCTGCGGCCGCACTAGTGGAAAATTTGAACCATGGATGTTGCTAAATTTGTCATTACCATCACAAACAGGCCTAAGTGGAGACGTTAGCATCAACCCATGGTTTGATCTTGAAGCACGTTTCCAGTGAAGCCTCTGCAAAAATATTCGTATCTTACAATTACACTGGAGTCACTGGACTACCTTAAAAAATTCATGTAGCACTAAATGCTCTATGGGTCAGAACATACAATTAAATTCGCCACAGCAATCCCTATAATGTCTCGGTTTGTTGCGATGTCAAGTCCTGAAAGTGAATTACTGCTCAAATCTGAGGCCTTTGACCTAGGATCGTCCACACACCTTCCGTTAACAACTCCAAACAAGCTGTGTCCTGAAGTTACCTTGAAGAGCTCCTAAATGAAGACAAGTTTAGGAGTATTTAGAAGTACTAGAATCATCATATACCAGGGTATTGCATTTGTAGGAAACAGTGGACAACTAGACATTGATAATGAGCTCCAAGATTAGCATACCTCAGGGTTCCCCGATTGGGGCCAAATCAAAAACTCTTCCCCAACTCGAGATCCCACAATAGTCAGATGAAGTCTTCGACAAACCTCAATGTAAATTATGCTAAGTAAAATTGCTGCCAGCAAGATAACTCGAAGTCGGATATCAAATATTTACTACGTAATTCATAAATCAATTAGTGGATAGAGTTTTCATGTATGGCCAAAAACAAAAGCAATCTATTTACACAAGTACAGAATTGCAGAATGAAGCTTTACCACTGCCACATCCAGAGCTCAAAACTGAGTGCAAATAAGAATTTTTGGGATTTATTAGCACAGGTGGCCTATTGAAACCTCTTGACTTGAAAAGAACTAAGTTCACCGCCTCCAAAACTTCAACCAGATGGCAACCTATGTCTCTTGAAACTAATTCTGCCTTGACTTCTTCGGCAATTGTATCCAACTCAATCAACCACTCTCTGATACTTTTTCCCGCCAAAGGCATGGCCTCCAACGAATCATATTCTTGGGCATTAGACTTGACCGAAGTATCTCTCCTTTCACTCTGAAGTGAACGAGCATCCTTCTCTCGGTTGAAAGCCATAAATGCCTCATCTTCAGCTGATACATACAGAAGAGCCTGGAACATGGCATGTTGGAAGCAATTAAAATCTCAAAAAGCAGCATATGATCAGCTCCTAAAAAAAGGAAAAACAAAGTACCAGTCCCCAAAATGGTACTCAAACAGAATAAATACGAGAAGGCAATAACCCTAATCTCAGAGCAACATACTGGAAATGGCGGTAATGACCCTAGGCTTGTGAAAATCCACATGGCAATAACATAATACAAAACAAAATGACAAGACTACCTTAGCAAGGGAGATGTCTTTGTCCTTGGACTGGAAGGATATCTCCTGAGTGAACTTTTCCCTTGCAACCTGGAGTACCTGGTAAAATCCATATCGTTGATCACAAAGCTGGTTATAGAATTATCAGTAAAGTGGGTGACCTTTTCGACAATAATAGACGCAAATCGACAAACAAAATGTAAGCGGCGTCATACAATTTAGGGATTCAAGCATTCATTTAATGAGTGTCAATCCGTGGTTAAACAAACATTTCTGGAGGAAGAAGATGGGCATTATTCGAAAGACAGACCTCCTGATGAAAATTGGGATGTGGCGAATTTCTCATCGTTGCCAGAGCGGAACTAGCCCGAGGCGAAAAACTCAACCTCCTATTCTTGTGCTTCCCCATAATAAGAGTCGAACTGAATTTGCTCTTCTTCCCTTCTTCATCCCCATCCCAACAACTACGTCTACTGTAATAACACCTGATGATCAC
This sequence comes from Rhododendron vialii, assembly GCF_030253575.1. Lineage (NCBI taxonomy): Eukaryota > Viridiplantae > Streptophyta > Magnoliopsida > Ericales > Ericaceae > Rhododendron > Rhododendron vialii. The sequence continues at coordinate 16,981,010 of NC_080567.1, read as the reverse complement.
AATAGAGGTGAATAATCAATAAAGCAATGTTCGAGATTGGATAACACAGAATCTTCTCCAACCCTTTAACATAGGCACATATACATGATGAAGGATAACCAATGAAAAGTTAAATAAAAAACCCAACTCAGAATTCGCAAAATAAGCTACTTAATCAAAAAACCCAACTCAAGATTTGCAAAATGAACGGCAAAATAAAAAAAACCCAACTCACAAATTGCAAAACAAAAACAGCACAATCAAACGTTATCATCATCAAGATTTATTACAGTCATTACCTGAAACAACGGCGGTCACTGTAACTTCGACCGATTGCAATTGAAGTAGCAATTGAACTCATCCGATGGTGACACGAACCAGTCAGCGATACAAAAGACATTGTATGCGTATCCATATACGTATTTATGTATGTATAGAGAGAGAGAGAGAGAGAGAGAGAGAGAGAGAGAGAGAGAGAGAGAGAGAGAAGGTAGGGTAGGGGTGAGAGAAACAGAAAGAAAAGAAAAGAGAAGAGAATTAGAAATTGAGAAAGGGAATCAAGCGGCTTCTACAGCAGCAGAAGAGGACTTGGGAGTGAAACAAGAAACGGAAACAGTGAAGGGGTATGTGGGTTTTGACATGGGTTTAGGCTCCAAGGCAACAACACTTGCAGAAATCAAACAAAGAACCCACAATGGATACGAGCGATGGAATCCTGATAAAGAAAGATGATGAAAGTCCACAAAAGGATAATCGTCAGCATCCATAGCAAATTTTAAACAAATTTTATGTCCCAATTGCAGCATTAACCAACCCCCTTCTCTCTCTTGGTTTCAGCATACATGTATGTATATATACATATATACACAACTGTAGATATGGGAAGAGGGAGGGAGAGAGAGGGAGAGAGTGATTGGTAACCCCACAAGTGGGAGAGGAACTCTGATTTGGGATTTTTATCAGGAGTGATGGTTTGTTGTTTTTAGGATTTTATTTTCGTTTTGCGTGTGGCTGCTGATGCAGGGTATCAGATGGAATGAGCAAAAAGTGGGGATGTGTCTGAAAAGATGAAAAGCGTGGGTGGGCTCAAGTTGGAATCAAGCTGCCATTTTATACTACTATTATCTACTATTATCGGTACCATAGCACTATAGCAGTGTTCATTTGCTTGCTAAATCGCGTAATTTTTTTTTATCCGCCTAAATCACGTAATTAAACGTGTCTCTTTTTATTCTGTTTTCTCTCAATTTTTTCCTTTTTTTCTGAAATTTTTCTGAAGAATTCAAAATAATCTCTCTTAAATTTGTCTAAAGAATTCAAAATTTTAATTAAATTTTACTCTGTTTTCTCTAGATTTTTCCTTTATAAATTTCTTTAAATTTTTCGTTTATATTTTTTTTGAAAAATTTCCTTAAATGCAATTTGATTTTATTTCTCAATCGTAGGAATTTGGGAATTAGTTTTTAAATATTTAGCCAACACCAAGATTCTTTGATATGTACGACAATTTAGTTTTTCTCTTATCTTTTTATAATTTTATTATTTGAAATATAATATATTTAAGTTTTGCCTAGTGTTTGTTTAACAATGTATTAAAATTAAAATTATATAATCTATTACTTATGAAAACTTATGAAAACTTATTTATCACTTATTGTCTATCAATAGTACGAGACATCTGTTTCTTTAAAAATCTATTTTAGATTAACGGTGCATTCATAAGCAAGAGGGTGATGCCTTGCTATTAATGTTCTGGCTTGGGGGGTTAGGTTGCTGAGTCCGAAGTCAAGAGGTTGGAGAACAGGATTTGATCTAGAGTTGATTTGGAGAAGGGAAGGTTAGATTGTCTGATTCTGCCCTGCCGATGGTTTCCTTTTAATTACTTTCTAGTTTTTTGCTGTGATGTCTTACTTGCGGGTGTTCTGTGATGTCTTACTTGCAGGTGTTTCTCCCCTTCAGGGGTTTTCCTAACCCTTTTGGATGTAATGTGTTTTTTTCTCTTTGGTATTTGTGATGTGAGTTTTGAGCGAGTTATAGTACCTCGGTGGCCTTTGTAAGGAGTTTTTGGTGTGGGTCTTTCCTTATCGAAGCCTATTCGTCTTGTTAGCTACTCTCTCCTTGCCCAAAGAAGAATAGGCTCTTTGATGTTCTCTCACTGTAATCAATGAAATTTCTAAACTTTTGGGGGAAAAAAAAATCATATTAGTCAGAGGAGTTGTTTTTCCCTTTGTCTGCCTCTGTAAACCCACAATCAAATATGCTTAATATATACATTAATAAGCATTCCCGTTGTCCATCTTTGTAAACCCTCAGTAAAAATCTTCTTGTGTGGGTCTCGCAATTGCAATTTTTTAATCCATTGCAAAAGTCGTGTGTGACATTAGCATGGATCCGTCATCACAGGTTTCACCAATAAGATCGTCTGATCGTGCTTCATGTACAACAACACAAATCTCATTCCGGGGATCTACTTGCTCGACTAATTAATAATATGTATTTACATTTGGAAACAAAAAGCATTGAACCACATCCAATCACTTCTAATAAATTAACATGGGGAAACATTAGACAAAATTCTCATCATAGGTTGCAATTTCGACAAAGGATTGGGGCTGATCAAAGGACAAAATTAATAAAACTTGATTATGTTTGGCTATTCATGCCTTTAAGTTAACCTTTTGTTCTCTACTTGGTGCATTCTTTCAGACTATGAATTAGATTAAAAACACTTAAAACTTAAAAATAACGAAGAAATTTGTAGAAATTAAAAAGTTGCAGATTTTGTTAAGTGACAATATTTCACTGTCTCAAAGAGGCAACTAGCAATCCCTATCTAAAAAAATAAAAACGAGGCAACTAGCGACGAGGATAGAGCTCATCTTGATTAATGCATAAATCTATTTCTCGCAAAAGAGGATGATGGATATGACCCCTATTATTTATGTTAATAATGCACAAATTGACAATATTGACATGGGAAAATATAGCGGTATTTACTAATACATATACATTTGTATAAATAAAAGTCTTCTCCGTCAATAAAGTCCAACACGTCACGTGTATGCGCGCGCATGCGTGTACGAGAACATTTATTGAAGCGTTACAGATGGACGTGTATATATGACCATTCTCTTCAACAAAGATCTTAAGCAAAACCGACAAATCCCACGTTATTAACCACGAAATTAACGTATAATTAATACTAAGCTCTAAATTTCAATATATGGATCTAATTAATACTATCATAATGGGTAATAAACTGGAGTATTAATTTTGAGACGACCATGAGTGGCTTAACATGGAAGGTGTGTAAATAAATTTATTGCCTTCGAGAGGACTTGGGAAGGAAGATGACCAGTGCCAGGACTCAGAGACGGATAAGGTTGTTAAATGTAAGGATTGAATTGTATACACACATACGGACAGATACATAGAGGAAAAAGTATACGGAAGGATTGAGTGGATGGGGTGTTGGATTCAATAAATCTTTCTTTTCCATTTTTCTTTTTTAACTCCAAGGGCTTCGTCAAATAGAAATGTAAAAGTGGGAAGCGGGGGGGCTGCTGTGCCCAATTCTGGGCCCACTTCGGTCTCGCTCCGATAATCAAAATCATTCACTTCGTAGAGCTCATCGAGTAGAATAACCATGCAAAAAATCAGCTTAATTGGATATCGTTAAATGCCTGATCAGAACCCATAAAACTCTCGGTCCATGGGTTACAGTGGATTTGATCCAGTGTTTTGGGTCCATTCTTTTCAACATAAAAAGGTTCCGATCAGGCACTTAACGATATCCAATTAAGCTGATTTTTTGCGTAGTTGTTCTACTCGACGAGTTCTACAAAGTGAACGATTCCGATCATCGGAGCGAGACCGGAGTGGGCCCAGAAACTGGGCCCAACAACACGCTGCTGTCCCCAAGGGGACAGCAGCTCCCCGCCTCCGTAAAAGTGATACTCCCAAAGAGTTTGTTTTGATGAGATCGTGTGTTTGAATTTCACGAAGGACAAATACTTCAAACTTTGATGAGGCAACTAAAGGATTTGTCCGGTCGCTAATTTTTTGAGCTTTGAAATTAGTCAAGATTCGAGCATATTGGGCCGGACATCTGGTGATGATAAAAAAAGCTGTGTTTGATTTCCATTTTTGAGAATAACTTACAATTTTCGGCACAATTTTCAATAGATTTTTTTTTCTATCTTTCTCTACTCATTACCACACAACTCTCAAAAATAACTTTCTAAAAGCTCAACCAAACAAAGTGATTATTTCTCCATTCCGATTGGGATGAGGATGAGACATGAATGAAATGAGTGACGATGACATGTTTTGTTGTTGATATTATAAACAAAAGATGGTGACGATGAGATATTCATGATTGAGATTCCTTTTTCCGAGGAATATTGTACTCCATGGTTACCCCACTTGATTGAGGAATGCTTCCACCATTTTTGTTTGCTTTCATGCTGGAAATAGTTATTTATTTATATGACTTTATAAAGTTGAGCATATCTGGATTGTATTTTATACAAAAATTCTCAATAGAATGAAATGAGGGAATTGATTTCTACCCTCTCTTTTTTGATATTCACACTCTTTTTTTTGTCTTTTAGCAAAAAAATAAAAAATACACTTTTAACACTAAAATCCAAAAAAAAGTGTGGTTATCAAAAAAATAGAGTGTGGAAAGAAATCAATTCCCTATAAAAATGTAAAAAACAGTTTGACTATATGTGCAAAGATTATGCACAGATTGCTTTGTAGGGGCTCACTTCGAAGTCTTACACAAACATTTCGAACTGTTCATTTATTTTAAACCATTTTTAGAGTGGCATTTTTAAAAGATCAGTTCAATCGGATAACTTTAAGTGCTTAATCTAAGTTTTCCATCTTTCATTCAGTATTTAAGACACAAAATACGTAACGAAGAATTGAAAGATCGGATCAAGCACGTAAAGTTATCTGACAGGATTAAATTTGTGTGGACTGCTCGAAAAAAAAATTTAAAATTAATGAACGGCTTGAATTGTTCTCGTAGGACTTCGAAGTGGGCCCCACAAGGCCATCTGTGCACAATTTGTCTGCAACTCTACATACCCTTTGCATGTAAAAACTATTAACGTTCGTGTTTAATTTTTTAAAAATTTCAAAAATTATTTTCTGGGTGAATCTCCTAGAGTAAATGCAGATTAGTGAAAATTTGATTTACGAGAGTAAAAGGGAGATTGATTTGGTAAACGTTAGGAACAATTCTAGCACCGCAGACAGACAAACGAGTATTCCAGTCTGCAATCAGTTGAGTTGAGAGCATATTCCATGACGTAATGGAATTTTTAGATGTGCTAAAGGGGCCGGCTGGCTTCTCTGCCGTCGGTGTTTGTATTTGGATGAAGCAAACGCATCTTAGTTGTTCATTTTGACAGTTTTTTTTTTTTGAGACTATGAGTTAGGAGTATTTTTTTTTATCATGACTATGAGTTGTTTGATAACTTAAATTTAGCACTCAATTCTGAATGAGTTAAGTTATAAGTGGTTTAGGTAAAGTTCATTTCACGATACTTATTATCCGTTTCAAAAACCTTCTTAAAAAATAATTAGCTTATTTCATATTTTCAAACTCAAAAATAATGTAAATAAAAAGTATTTTTTTAATTTTGTTTGCATCGTATAAAAGATCTTATCGAGATCTTTTAAACAAGATTCATATTGCATATTTTTAGATTTTAATAAATCCATAAATTTTGAACTTGAAATTGCATTTTTAAAAAATAAGGACTTTTTTCCCTTTCTGGAACGGGCTATATTAAGGGTAGGCTAGGAATAATAAGTCAAGTGACTTATTTTTTTTGTCTTTATTCAAAAAATATTTACATTTTTTTGTTTTGCATTATTGATTCATCTCATTGAAAAGAATCGAAAAAGTAAAAATATATGATCAAAACTCTTAATTTTTTGAATAAAGACAAAAATAAGTCAATAAGTCAACTTCTTTTTACTTATTCTAGTCTTTTTGAAAAAAATTATGAGTTTCAATCAAAAAATTTTACTTTTCTGATTCCTCTTGTTGAGACGAACCAATAAGTCACAAAAGTTTGACTCAAAAGTAACAAATGCAAAAAAAATTTGAATAAAGGCAAAAAATAAGTTACTATTCTACTTTTAAAGCCAAATGAGCCAAAGTGCCTCTGAAAATGTAGTCTACAAAATTGATAAAAATTAAGTAGCTTTGAGCTATTAAAATTATGAAAACTTGTATTCAACCATTTCCTCCTCCATAAAGCTCTCCACACTGCCACCACTATCATTGTTGTCACCACCACTCCACTACCATTGCCATTATAATCACCACCACCATGCCACCACCACCACTCCCGCCACCATTCCACCACTGCCACTACCATTTCACCACCACCGCCGCCCTTACAATCACCACGCTGCCACCACCACAATCACCACTCCACCGCTCCATCGTCACGCCACCACAATCATTACTCCACTGCTCCATCGTCACGCCACCGCAATCATTACTGCACTACAACAAATCAATGGTAACCACTAGTAAAATTAAAAGAGAATCACTATAAGTAATGAAACTAAAATTAATTCATCATTTGCTTTCATTCATTTTTTAATATGTTTATCAAATAGCTTTTCAATTTAAAAAAAAACTCAGCATTCAACTTTTAGTACTTTTCTTTTTTCAGCTTTCAATTTTCAATGTCATTCAAACAACACCTAAGTTATGGATTTAAATCTGTTATAAAAGAATAATGGTAATATTTTACTGGATCAAAATTCTAAGTGGTGAGAATCTTTCACCAAATCTAGACCATTATAAATACTAAGGATGATTGAGAATGCACAAAATATATAGTCTATGGAAATCAAAACCTGGATTGCAGGAAGAGAATCCGTGCATAAATGTAGTAATAGATGCTACTCATTTTAGCAATGTAGCAAATTGTGTATTAAAACATGTTATCTATACTATTTATTAAGTACATATACTCTACGCTAAGACTGCAAAACGAACCAAATAGTTTGAACTCGGCTTGATTTTTGGCTTGTTCAAACTCATTTAAAAAAAATTATAAGCCAAGATCAACAACATATTTTTGTTTGTTTGTGAATTTAAGCCAAACTTGAGCATATGAGCATTTGGCTAGATAGCTCGTGAACAAAAAGATCATTCTATAAATATGACAAATATGGGGGTGGATTAATAAATATCCCAAAATATGATATCTCAATCGATCTTTCATATAGATATTTTCACCATTTTTACAGTACTATAGCATCTAGAATTCTATATAGAAAACCTCCCATGTGAGATATGAATAATTGGAACTTAATGAGCTTATGGTTAAGCTCAGGTTTAAAAGTTCGAGATTGATTTGCATATTTCACGAGCCAAGTCAAACTTGTCATGAACACAAAATCTCAATTGTGAGCCAAGCTTGACCGATTAGTCTCAAAAAATTCTTAAATTAACTTGACCAAAGTTTAAACATATGTAATAAGGAGTCGAGCCAAGCTTGAGAGATACTGTGCTGGACTTGTTTGGCTCGATTAACAGCCCAACCCTACGCGGCATTATTATAAAAATTCTTTCTCCTAGTTGACAAACGTCAAGCCATCTTACCCTTTGACTATTTGATTGTTAATTTAACATAAACGCAAGTCAAACAAGTAAGAAAGTTATTAAAGTACATAAAAAGTCAAAGAAGCTACATAAAACAAAACAAGTGAGAAGTATATAATTTATATAAATCTCCTACATATCTATATAATAGAAATTGCCCGTGCCTTGAAGGCACGGCTCAAACATGAAATTGATATGATGAAGGATCTATGTCCATTAAGGCCTCTAAAGTTCCTACCCGATTTGTATCCATTAAGGCCTTTAAAGTTTCTACCTGAACTAGCGCATAAATCGGCTGAATCTCCATTCCAATTCACTGCAATGGAACAAACACAAAATCATCGCCGAACACCTGCGCCAAACGAAGCCATTTAATTCACACTGTAAAATAAAATCATGAAGATATCAAATTTTTATTTCAAATAGAATGAGATAGCATAACAAATGTAGCATCATATTTCAGAATGATTGTAGGACCTGTCTAAAGGCAAGAAGTCACATAATTAATTCGAAGCCCAAACTAAATTAACCGTGGTGCCATAATATTGACCACCCCTCTAACAATTCTAACTCCTCTAAAAATATTCTATTTATTGTTAATAAACTTCAAAGAGGGTCTTTCTAACAAATTTCATAAATGAAATTTAGAAGTAAAAACTAACCGTTTACAAAATAAGCGCATCAGTCAAAACAAAAAAAAGGTATACAATCAAATGAAATTTCTAATCAAGTCCATTTTTTTAGCCTCCAACCTCGCCGGCTGGATCAATGCTGGTGGCGTTATGAGCTCTAATCCCCTCAAACTCCTTCCTACCCGTCATAAACCTCCAAATCCCTTCCCCGCCCATCCTCCTACAGTAAAACCTCAGCTTCATCAACCTCCCTTCAAGTACATCCCTTAGTACAAGGTTTTATCTAATCTACTAAACAAAGGGAATGTTACTGCACGAATATAAGGTCTAACTCCAACAATGAATGGGAGGCCCTAGCAATAACACAACAATTGAGACTTCTGATGATAAGACGATTGTGATCAGGTTATTTATACCTATATACAAAGAGCAAAAAATTGTCTCGTATGTTCTCGTTTACATACATTCACAACGGACATGCTCAATCGTGTACATGAAGAAAGGAAAAATGTATACCTTCAGTTATAGCAAGAACCCCAAAAACTGATGACATAGCTGCAAGAAAAATAAAAACAACATCAGTCTTAGAAGAATCTAGGGCTGGGCGAGGAAGTAGTAGGAAGCTCAGCTTATGAAAGAGATAGCGTAAAGTGTCCAAAAATTAGGAGGCAACAACATATAGCTCCTGCTTCATGATCTCACAATGAAGTTCAAAACTAAAGAACACAATACCTTTTGAGTGAGCAATACTCTAACTTCCTTCTGCTGACCCAAAATTATTTTTGTCTTCAGACCAACACCAACTTCCTGTACAATAACACTGACTTTACCAAAGCAGATTAAACTTCTAAGCAAGTATCAATTCTACATTACTCTTCATTTACCCAACCCGTCCGATTAAACAGCAAATAGGGTTCAACACTTTTATCCCTAAGGCAGAAAGTACATAGTGTTGGGTGCATATGGACTTGTCGTCAATGACGGCCTCATCGACGTTTGTCGTGAAATCAGTCTCGTTGAAACTGTGTCGAATCAGGTCTCCTTCTTGAGTTTGTGAAGGGGCAGAGAAGCTAACCCCACTAAGCACACTGGATATAAGTTGGAAAGGAACCCAATCACATTATTTTGCTTAGGGTTTTAAACTAAATAAAAGTAATGACAGAAAACTATGATAGAGAATAAATCAATAAACTCACCCTTTTGGATATAACACCGCCGCACCGTCGATCAAAAATCATTAAAAGGTAGAGAAATCGAATAGCAGACAATGGTGGTTTGCGGTGGTGTACGATGGTACTGGTGGTGGTGATGATTGTGGTAACTTTCGAAAGGTGTTGATCGGAGTTTAGTAGTGATGGCGAGTGAGGAGCAGCATTTGAACTTTGAATGATCTGGTTTGAACCAGAGAGAGATGCGGTGATGAGTATTTGGAAAAGGGAAAATCAATTGAAAAAGGTAATAGGGAGAAACGTTTCATTTAGGTAATATTCGTAAACGATGAACAGAGGATTTATTGGGACTTGGGAGGAAAACTTGTATTTTCATTTAGGTAATATTCCTTATTGAAAAAGTATTTTATAAATCTTCATGCAATTTTTGGAAAAATTTCTGTTTCCAAGTTGGTATGCTAATAAAAAATGTATACTAAAAATTAATTAGCACGTGGTTTGGCTTCACAATCCGGGTTGGCTAATTTTTTTTTCCCCTTTACTCAATGTATTTTTGCATTTGTCAGTTTTGTGTTAATTTTTGTGAATTATTATTAGTTAGTCTCGAATGAAGGAATCAGAAGAGTAAAATTATGATCCACATTTAAATTTTTTTGAAAAAAGATAGAAAATTTTGAGTTTGGATCATAATTTTTTACCTTTTTTGATTTCTCTCGTCAAGATGCACCAATAGGCTACAAATTTGATGCAAAACTAATAGATACAAAAAAAAAATGATGGATGGCATAATTGATATTATGTTGTATATATTTTTCAACAGCTGAGATCTACATGTAGAAAGGCCAAAGACATATTTAGAAAGGATGGTACAAATGCCAAAACATACTTCTAATTACCTGAAATCATAGTTCGGGTAATTGATACCATAGAAGGTGGAAAAGATTTCGGTGATTGAAAGGAATTTCGAAATATTACCTTTAGAGCCTATAATTAAAGGAATGAATAGAAGGTGAGAATTAAATACAATCAGCAGTAAAAATGCAATAAGGAATTAATAGTAGGTTTCCAAATATAATTTTAGCCCTACTATCTGTTAATCTCAGCCGTAGAAAAAATGTGTACCGATCCTAGGGTCCAAAATATAGGTGGGAATTTAGGGGATTTGAAAACAACCCTCCCATATTATATAGATTTTATCCATACAGCACTAGACATTATTAGTTATCTAGGCAACCCTCCCATTTTTTTCTAATTTTGTGCATCTCAATTTGATACCCAGTCTCATCTTTAGTTTAGTTTTTCATTATTAATTCATGAGAGCCGCCTTAATTGGTTGATTTTGATTCCATTGATGTTTTGATTTTCCGTTATAGCTGTTATTTGTTTTAATTTTTTTTTTTGACAAATGTGAGAAGTTGTATTCAATTGTGAGGCGAAAACCTATACAACAGAGAGGAACCCCATGGGGGCAAATGAGCATCCACAAACCAGACAACCCATTAGTGAGGGCAATCAGAGCACAGTATGTGCAGCCCTATTTCAAACTCGCCTAGCGAGATCATGTCTGCAGAAAATAAAACTAATACAAAGCACATGACTAACAAACCACCGGACTAAATCCGGAAATTTAATGAAATAAAGAAAAAAATACACTCCCCTCCATCATTGAGCAACCCTCTTACCTAGCACCCTACTAATCGAACTCCCAATTAAGCCGGCGACCACGCGGCTGCAAATCCAGAAGTGGTGTGACGGCGAGCGAAGTGGTGGAGAAGGGGAAAGGAAAACCAAATCTAAAGGCAGAGATTGGTCCCTCCCCTCCCACCACCCAAGTTAGGGCATAAACCCAAGGAAGAAGGAGGAGAATGAGAAGAGGAAGTGTGATGGCTATTTTAGGGTTGGAGAGAAGTGCTCCCATTTTTAGAGAGAGAGAGAGAGAGATTAGTTATCTAGGCATATTCACTGTCGAGTTTATTAGTTTTAATACAAACATTAGGACAATTAAATTCACACACACACACACTATACAATCATCAATCCATTTGACCCACTAACCTCTCAATATATAGAGAGCGTAAAGGGTAGATTTTGTATCCAATTTGTGTATGACTAGCAAATTATCCGTACCTGAATGCATTTTCAACTATAAATACTTGTTTTCTTTTACCTAATTAATGAATGAACACATTTTATCTCAAATTATTAAGGGGTTGTTCGGCTTAATAAGCCAACTGACTTATTTTTTTGTCATTATTCAAATATTTTTCGCATTTGTTAGTTTTCCGTTAATTTTTTTTTTTTTTGGATTATTACTTCGTTATGACAAGAGGAATCTAAAAAGTAAAAGTTACGATCGAAATCTAATTGTTTTGAATAAAGACAAAAATAAGCCAGTTTTTTCGTCTTTATTAAAAAAATGAATTTCAATCGTAATTGTCTACTTTTTAGATTTCTCTCGTCATGACGGAACAATAATCCCAAAAAAGTTGACGAAAAACTAACAAATACGAAGAAAAAAAAATTGAATAAGGACAAAAAAAAAAAAAAAACCCCTTTGGCTTATTAAGCCGAACAACTCCTAAGTTTACAATCAAAATTCACATTAACTTTCCCCTATACATAAACTTTCAACCAAATTTTTTCAATTGAACAACTTTTTATCATCCTAGATCTCTGACGTCCAAAGGTCACATGTCTCCTTGATCGGTAGTGTTGAGTCTGTTGACCTGGTGATTGGTAAGATTTTTTCAACTGTGCAGAATTCTTCTATCTTTAAACAAACCAATTAAGCATAAATAAGCAGTGAATTTTATTTATTTTTTGTGTGTAGCTTTTGATCACACTGCTACTGCCTAAAGATGAAAAATAATATGATCGGACGGCGCGCCGGAGGGTTGCTCTTGTTTGTATTTTCAACAAGTCTACTGCGGTCTAGTTCCACTTAATTTTTTTTGAAAGTCGTTTTTATTTAAAAGTGATTATTTTCAAAATATTTGGATAAAAGTAAAAAAAAATAAAAATTGCTTTTCCGATTCGCCTTGTGGAGACGAATCAATAATCCGCAAAAATTTGGCGCAAAACTAACAAACGCAAAAAAATTCAAATAAGGACAAATTAAATGTTAACTTTTAGAAAAATTTAAGTGGAACTAGTCCTGAGCACAAAACCATCCCCGCTTCAAAACACGACCACCGGTGACTAACCCTTTGAGAAAATCGATGCACCATCAACGACCACCGACGACAAATCCACCGCCAAGGAATGGAGACTGTGGAGGTGAGGTTGGTGGTCGCGTGGCGATGAGTTCGTCGACCTCCTCCTCTTCTCTCTCTCTCTTCGTGCTCCACTCCAGATCTTTTTTCTTTTTCTTTTTTCTTGGGGGGGGGGGGGGGGGGGGGGAATTCAAAATTTTGGCAATTTTGATTTTGTTTTGACTTAAAGCTGACGTGGGGTCCAATCCACATCAGCATCGTGTTTTGGAGCGGGGGATGGTTTCATGCTCAGTAGACTTATTGTTATATTTTGATCACACTACTACTACTTGAAGATGAAAAATATATATATAATTGGATGGCTGGAGAGTTACTCTTATACGTCTGTCTATCTAGACATTTTCTACAAAGCCGCTTTGTTTTAAACATAGAATAGCGTGCCTAAAAGCATGATCCAACTATTATGATCAGTATTCCTATGCAAATTTAGATGCACCAAAGTAGACCTAACACATGTTCAAAAAAAAACAGTAGACCTAAGACCAAATTTTTTATTTAATCAATCCTGCAAACTCTAGCTTGAGCTGACACTGCTTGCTCCCCGACCCGTACCAAACAACTTGGGGAATATGCTTCGTATAGGTTACATTTTTCAATGGCAGATGTTAGGTACAAAGAAAACTTACTCCGAAAGTACCCCGAAAACAGCAATCAATGGTTGAGAATCATTTTGATGATTATGTCACACACATCAAAGTGAATCTCAACCACTAGTTGATCTTTTCGAGGTACTTTCGGAGTAAATTTTCTTTGTCCCTAGTATTTTTGTTTTTCAATGGATTAATTTTTTATGCAATCAATGCATTAATTTGCACGTTTAACATGTTACCTATTTTGATATACTATCGGTTTTTAGAGAGAGAGAGAGAGAGATTATCTGTATCGAAAATATGCTCTGTAATCTGTATAGGTTACGTTTTTCAATAAATTAATTTTTCAAGCTATCAATGCATTAATTTGCACGTTTCACATGCTATCGATTTTTAGAAAAGACAACATTGCCTACAATGTAGGGGGAGGGGGGTTATCTATCACGGAATATGCTCTGTATCTCCAAAATAATCGACGTATGCGACCTTCGCATATAAAGGTGACCGAACATATTCAGAGAATCAGAGTTGTGACTTGTGAGCATTTTATGCCTGAACATTAATCCCTTATGTTTTATAATATAGATTCGTGTTGATAACTTTTACAACAGAATCTCTATAATTCACATATGGCAAACTTTCAAAAATCACTCATTATCAAACAGATTATGCAAATAATAAACTTTCACAGATGGTCAAAATAAAATCATATCTTCGTGAATTTTAATTTTGAAATTTTTTTTTTTTTGCATTAAATCTCCACTCCTTATGCTGATGTTTATATATCAGTACTGTTGAGATCGTTTAGATTTTAGATTCATAGTCACATTCATATTTATTGACCAAAAAAATATTTTATTCATGTATACCTTGTCTCGAAGTATATATAAAACTCCCTAATGAAAGTCAAAATTTTCATTTAGACGGCAACAGTAGCCTGCCTGATCAAGGCCTTTTAATTTTTATTGTATCGAAAGCTTATAACTATACAGATTGATCACGGAATAGATGACATCAATGGGTGAAGCTGACTTTAAATTTAACTTAAGTTTGATTCCATTTCCTAAGCATGAGGTTGGTTATATATGTCAAACTCAACCCCAAAAGGTTTGGAGATCGGATCCGGTCAAGTTTCCCCCGCTTTTCATTTGGGTCGTCCAAAAGTATTTTGGATGGCCCGGATTTGTTTGGATAATTATTTTTAAATATCCGAACAAAAAAAAATTATCCGAACAAATTTTTTTTTTTTAAATTTGTTCGGCCTAGATTTGTTCGGGGTGTTTTGGATATTTAAAAAATAATAATTTATCCGAACAAATCTAGGCTATCCGAAACACTTTTGAACAGCCACGATTCAAAAAATGGACAAAACTAGTCGGGGGAGACTTGACCGGATCCAAACCCAAGGGTTTGGCTGGGTATGAGAAAGCAAATTGTGAGGTGGCATATTCAAATTCTACGGAGGCCAAACATTTCAAATCTCAGGACCACGGGAGGGTTTTTCTGGTCATTAATTTCAGGATCTTAGAATTCGTCGAGGTGCGAGTAAGCATGCTCAAACATCCGATTATAAAAAATAAAATGTCAAACCGACAACATACAAGTTTTTTTACTCCATAGGTACAACCACTTACATCTCAAGTGGCAGCTACTACAAAAGAGGAGAACTTTGTATATTGAAAAAGGGGGAAAATGTGGGGTTGAACTAAGGGTGTTCAATTAAATTATCAAGTTAGATATGCAAATGGCATATCCAACATTTATTCTGCAATGATCCCTCCACGGTGCCTGTTTTTTGCTTTTGTCTTTGAATGACTAAAACGTAATTAAACGTAACTAAGTCATCATTCCAACTTTAGAAATACCATTTCATGTACATATACTAGTCATGATTGTCCGTGTCTGAAGGTACGACGCAATAATTAAAGTAAAATCCGTTATATGCGCAGAACAAATCGAGGTGCTCTTCCTTATTATATAGAGACACTATACTATTGTAAGCTAGTTGTATTATCAATCAATACGTTCATCTCCGGTAATAAAAATACAAATGCATTTTATACAATGCTCGGGGAAATGATACATAAATCCCCCATGGTGTATAGAAGTATCTAAAGCAAAACCTGAGGGTTTGTCCAGGTGGTTGGTGGGTATGCTACTTCCGCAATTATTCAAGAGTAGACTCTCGGGATCGGGCTGCAAAAAATATTTTTTTGTAAACTTTCTAGTCTTGAGATGAATGACTTACCTTTGACCGGACAAGGAAAGAGATTAGTTTAGTTGCGTGGAAGTTGATCCAGACAACCTCGACCGCCGTACCCGGAAGTATATCTAAAGCAGCTTATATAATCTAAAGTGAAACTTCCATAGTCCACGTCACAAAACAAAAAACTAAACAATACGAAAAATCTCTCTTTCAAGCATCCAGCTTGCTGATAAAAAAAAAAGAAAAGAAAGAAGCATCCAGCAGTCAATTGTCTAATAGCAAAGAGAGAGAGCCCACATTCCACAGGCCCAGAAGAGAATTAAGAAGTCTTTGGGCCAGTTGATGAAGGAATAGAGAAAATCTAATGGGCCAACAGGCTTTATTAGAGCATCTCCAACCCATGCTCTATTCCTTCAAAATTTCCATTCATTCCTCCATTTTGAAGAGAAAACTAAATTCCAACCCATCCTCCAAAAATGTTTTGACATCAATCCTCACATTTTGGAGGAAAATTAGTACTCAACCCATCCTCCACTTGGGAGCAATTGTACTTTCATCCTTTATATTTGGAGAATGGAAAAGATTTTTCCCCACATTTGGCGGCATGAAGACAAAAAAAGTGTTTTTGGGATGAGTTGGAGCAAACACATCTTTCCAAAACACATTTTTGCCTTGCAGAGAACAAAAATATAGAAATATGAAGGAATGAAAGATGGATTGAAGCAAACCCGTGGTAATCTGTTTGGGCCTTGGAAGGAATGAGGTCTATTTTGAGTTGGAAGAATTGTTGGGCCTTGGTACATGGAAATTTTGGATAGGGTTTGAAGCCACATAATACTAGTAACGAGGTTCTGTTCCATTTTTTCAAATATATATTTAAAAAATAAAAATCTATTTTAAGCTTAAAAATAATAGGTTTATAAAAATAAATTTTCAATTTTTTTTTCAAACAAGATTTATACTGCAAATTTTTTTTTTCGGGGCGGTTCCGGAGACTCCTGAAAAAACCTCTAAAAAAAGTCTCCAAATCTTAATCTCATAGTTTCCGATCAAATTTTGATGATCCGAGCCGCTCAATGTGTTTAGAACGTGATTTTAAGGGTGCTCGCGAGAAATTGGCAAAAAAAAAAAAAACTGGGAAGAACTTGATTTGAGCATTTTTTTATTGAACCGTTCAATAAAATTTAATAAAAAACTGTTCGAATTAAGCCCTTCCCGGTCTTTTTTTTTGTGCCGATTTCTTACGAATATTCATGAAATCACGTTCTGATTATATTGAGCGGATCGGATTATCAAAATTCGATTGAAAACTTGAGATTTATTTAAAGGTCTTTTTAGAGGTCTCTGAACCCGCCCCTTTTTTTAATTTTAAAATAAGCCTATTATCTTGAAATTTGAAAATTACAACTCTGAATCTAATAAGCGAACCAGTGAAAAACGTGTTCTCTTATCACTCGTGACAATACAAATGAATGATTGATAGTTGATGAGTTATGTGCTCAAAATGCAATACGGAGTATTTATTAGTTCGATCAATTGGCATCTCGAAAACCCACGAAACAATTCAGTATTTTAAATACTTTCCTATTGCTTTGTTTGTCTACTGTATTAAATACTTAAGGTTTCGGGCAGAATAAAAAAAATGGAAGGAACACCAATACTGGGTAGTACTAGCAGAGCAGGTGGAGCATCGGGAGTATTTCCAAGAAACCATCAGATTCCCGACCGATCAGTTTCTCTCTTTTGTTCCTGTTCTGGGTTTTGCAATTCACCACTGAAGGAGTTAGTAGAGTTGAAGAACCTCAAATCAACAGAAACATTTCCTCTATTCCATTCGATCAGGTCAGGCTAAATGGTGAATCTAATAGGAGTATCTGATTATTCAATAACTTAAAAGATAATTTCATTGTCTTGGAAGACTACCCAATTGGGTTTAGTTTAAATTCTCAAGTTGTAATTTAATAACTTATTGTCATAGCTACTAGTAGATTGAAAAAGATGCATTGCGCTTGAAATTTAACCAAGGGTTATGATCTTTGGTTTTGTTATTGTTGTTTCTTTTTGCTGATAAATTCGTTAACGGCATATGAACAGTTGATGCATGTTATAAGTTATCATAGCTACTAGTAGATTAAAAAAAGATGCATTGGGCTTGAAATTTACCTTTAACCGGTTATGATCTTTGGTTTTGTTATTGCTGTTTTCTGCTGATATGTGTAGAGTTACGGTGTCGCGTTCCCATGTGATAAATGCATGAACTGTATATGAAGTGTTGATGCATGTTATATTTGTATTTCTGGTCCAATCTATTATGCATGGGGAACTTGTTAAGGATTTGGTTGCACTGGTAGTTTTATGAAAGAGCTGAGTAATATTGTCCATGTCGTTTGGGGTATATTCCTGATTTTGGGGTTTTGGGCTCTGCTTAACAATATTGGCTTTCGCATTCTGAATATTTTTCTTTCAATTCTTTAGTTTTCTGTGATCCCTGGGAGCAGATTCCTGATACAGTTATTCAGCATGCAGAAAGAAGAGGATTAACAAGAGGTTGGTAGTGTCTAATATGGCTGAGTTGGAAGCAACTGCGGTGACTTCTGACATGGAATCAGGAAATATGATTTTCGAGCCTATTCTAGAGGAAGGGGTCTTCAGATTTGATTGTTCTCCGGACCATAGGAATGCGGCATTACCGAGTGTCTCTTTTGTTAATTCCAAAGATCGGGACACACCAATGATGGGTAGTCAACAAGTTCCTTCTTATACCCCTACTTTTGAATGTGTTCATGGACAACAAATTGTTCAATTGGAGGTCAGTTATATATCATCTTTTATTGCATTCCAACCATTACTTTGTACTTTAATACGTACAACAATATGTCAATGTTCATTTGTGAATTTGCTGTTCATTTCCCTTATGGAATTGGATTTTGGTTCAATTTAGCTTCCGATTGGTACCTCATTCTATGGAACTGGAGAAGTTAGTGGACAACTTGAACGGACGGGGAAGAGAGTAAGTTATTTTGGCTTGTGATCATTTTTGAAATTTTTGTTCATTATTCTATGTACTAAGTAATTATGAAATAAGCAGGTTTTTACGTGGAATACGGATGCATGGGGTTATGGCCCTGGGACTACATCCTTGTACCAATCGCATCCTTGGGTACTAGCAGTTCTTCCAAGCGGTGAGGCACTAGGGGTTCTTGGCGATACTACGAGACGATGTGAGGTACATGTGAACTTTGGATTCCTGATTTGTGTCTTTTTCATGTATATGACTGTCAAGTGTCAAATGTTTAAGTGATTCTAAGTCAATTGGTTTTGGTTGAGCAGATTGATTTGCGGAAAGAATCGACTATAAAGTTCATCTCTCCATCACTGTATCCTGTCATTACATTTGGTCCATATGCTTCACCCACCGATGTTTTGATATCTTTATCTCATGCAGTTGGTAATCTCGTCAAGCGCTTGATAGTTGTTCCGTTAGATGTTCAATACAAACTTTTTGAATGCATTTTTTGACACAGATGCAAAGAGAGTGCCTACATATCAATATACGTTATTGATTCTATTCTCGACATTTCTTGGATGTATTCTACGTTTATTTTTCATCGGTGACAATTCTCTCAGCATAACATCTCTACTTTTTCAAATTTTCTCTTTAATTTGGAAATTCTTGCGATGAAAATTCTTGGACATAAGCATTCTACAATAAATTACAGCAGTGATACTAACAACTTTGGCCGCTTAAAAGAAAGGAAAAAAGGAAGAAAATATAGTGCAAAGAAAAAGACATAATCCTCAATCCATCTTTGTATAAATGCTGATATTTGATTGCAAAATAGGGCACACCTATCCCTTTAAACCAAAATTTCCTAATTTTGTTGGCATGTAGATGTGGGGGGGAAAGCAACTCAAAACCAGTACACTCACCATTGTGGATTGCAAGATATAGGCCCTTATATATTGACCTGTTTATATGTTCGAGAAGGGCATCTGAAGAATAGAGGACGAAAGAGATCTTAAATTGAATGATAGATGCTTTAAACGGAGAAATTTGATACCCTGCAGATTATGGATGTTAGTGCCTGATGTTAGAACACTTTTGAGCTATTTTTATTGTGTAAATACGGATCATGTAAGTACCGATGCTAATAACTAAAAAGGTCAGTATTACATGAACTCTTCCCTCCCAATCCGTGCTTTTGATCCAGTGAGCTATCGCTCAGCTGCTTCACGTATTACGATAGCTGTATTGCCCGAACGGGGTGCTAGGCCCTAGTGTAAGGGTAATTCAAGCCCGGTGCCTAGATTATGCATGTGTCTCATGTACTTCTATAGTGTTGGACAAACTTTGCTTACATCTCACATGGATAGGATATAGAAATCCTTTTCTTTCCCCTTAAAACCCACTTAATATCAAATATTTTTGTGCAGTAGATTACAATATCTGTTATCAGAATGTTATAATTTTGAATGTTTGGTACATGTCCATGCATCCATAATCAACTTTTGCACACACATTTCATGTCCCAATATTTAGGATTTAGCGAACTTCAATGCTTGGATATGATTACACTTGAGAGTAGATAAAAGTTCATGTTAATTGTTTGATGGTTTAGAATCAAATTACTCCCACAATTTTGTATTGGATGCAATTTTCTTTATTATCGTTTCTGATTCAATTTGGGCTTGATAATTGTAAACCAGTCCAAGAAAGTTCACACACTTTGTTGACACCACAATTTGTATTTCTTCTCTAGTTGTGCTGCATAGCCTGCACTAGTTTGTCTTCTGCTTCTAGTTGTAACTACCAAATGCTACAACAGTTAATTTTGTCATCAGGAACTGTATTTATGCCTCCAAAGTGGTCTCTCGGATATCATCAATGTCGTTGGAGCTACCGCTCTGATGCACGAGTTCGCGAGGTTGTTATTCTCTCTCTCTGAGTGTGTGTGTGTGTAAAGATGTATATGCATATATACATACACACTTGTATTTCTATGCGTTAGCCATTAAATGCCATATTCATTTTTAAGGGGATGTTTGTAGCTGATGTAGTACTTGGCATAGGATATATAAGCTTGATTTCTTGTTTTGCAAAATCATCTTTTTTTGCTTTTATCAAAAGTGCGATTGGGTAAGCTACCTTGTTGGTTTCATTCGTAAATCCATGTGACAAAGTGAGCCACCTGCTGCATGCTATAAGTTTTCTAATGGTATCTATAGTCGCTTCTAATTTTTAATCATTTTGTTAGCTGTAATCCCACTTAATGATTTACATGTGCAGATTGCCCAAACTTTTCGGGAGAAGGGTATACCTTGTGATGTAATATGGATGGATATTGACTACATGGATGGATTTCGTTGTTTCACTTTTGACCAGGCACGTTATTCCTTAGACAATTCTGTTGTGAATATCAAATTTTTTAGAGGCGAAAGCGCAAGGCAAGGCTTTTGACCTCTCATGAGGAGAGGCATAAGCCTTTGGAGTTTTTAGTTTCAGGCATAAGCCTTGTGTAAAGAGCCCTGTTAAATCTAAGTCCTTACTTCAATTAAGAAGATATATATTGCTAGTTCTACATTTCGTTTAGTATCCTGTGTGAGATACTCAGGATAAATCATGTTTTATTAGAAGTGGACTGAGCCTGAGTAGAAGATGGTTAGCTATCCCATGGAGCCTTCTAGATGAAAATTAGCATTTCATTCTTATATATAACAGGAGCGCTTCCCGAATCCAAAATCTTTGGTGGAAGATCTTCATCTCACCGGTTTCAAAGCAATCTGGATGCTCGACCCCGGGATCAAACATGAACAAGGATACTTTGTTTATGATAGTGGTACCGAAAGAGACGTGTGGATCCAAACACGTGATGGAAAGCCATTTGTTGGTACTCTACTACATGACTTCACTTTTAAACTTTTATCCACAGTCCTCTTTTTCCTTTGCTTCTTCTTCTTCATCGTCTTTTTCTCCTCATTTTTTCGCAATAATTAACATTTGCCTTGTATCCTTTTCAGGTGAGGTATGGCCTGGGCCTTGTGTTTTCCCTGACTTTACACAATCTAATGCTCGTTCATGGTGGGCTAGTCTAGTTAAAGGTTTCGTCTCTAATGGTGTTGATGGCATATGGAATGATATGAATGAACCAGCTGTTTTCAAGGTGATCCCCAGATCTCTTTCTTCCTTGAACTCATTTTTTTTCAATTGATTCATAGTCTTACTATGTTTCTTTGTAGGTCGTAACGAAGACGATGCCTGAAAGCAACATTCATCGTGGAGATATTGAACTTGGAGGTTGTCAAAATCACTCATACTATCACAATGTATTGTCTATATCCCTATTCTTATGCTGCAATTTATATTTCGATTAAGATCATATACCAGCATTGGTATTTCTTTTATTTTTTGGCTTCTGATAGACACTTAATAGTTAAGACTGATGCACTGGTTATACTTTACTCCTTTTTGTGGTTAACAATACAATTACCTTCATAACTACTATTTGATTATTTGATCCGTCCCACGTAGGTTTATGGCATGCTGATGGCAAGATCAACTTATGAAGGCATGAAATCAGCTGATGAAAATAAGCGTCCTTTTGTTCTAACTAGAGCTGGGTTTATAGGCAGTCAGAGGTATGCTGCAACATGGACAGGAGACAATCTTTCTACTTGGGAGCACCTTCATATGAGTATCTCAATGGTTCTTCAATTGGTACGTGAACAGTAGGTTTTGCAGAGCATGACCATAAATGTTGATTTTTATGTTGAGGGATTTCTCTATTGAGAGAGAAATTCTTCTCAAACAATTGCAATATGTGCTGTTGGTTTTGGAGGTCGATCTGATAAAATGGGAGAAAATATGTCTATTTTAAGCAAAACATGGTACTATTTAAGATCTTTTGGATATTTGACGTTTCCCTAATGATTTCCCCCCGTTATTTGCTACAAGCCTAATGAAAATTGACTTGAAATAGGGGCTCAGTGGTCAGCCTCTTGCAGGACCAGACATTGGCGGGTTTGCTGGGAATGCAACACCTAAGCTATTTGGAAGGTGGATGGCTTTGGGTGCTATGTTTCCTTTTTGTCGTGGGCATTCAGAAATTGACACCATTGACCATGAGCCTTGGTCCTTTGGGGAAGAGGTTTGTCCTTTATTCACTGAATTTATGGACATTTCTACTGCTTTTGGACTTAGTGATTTGGGTTATTTGGGTTCAAATGATTTTTCTGTAACTTTAGACAATACGGAGCTGATAGTAAACTTTATGTGTATGCATAGTTTGTGGTAGGAGTAGGACTTGATTGCATCAAAATCTACTCTTATCTTTCCACACGTGACTTCTTTTAGTCATCGTTGGACTGGAAAGAGTGAACTGCTGAGGCACATAAGTCCTAATTAATCACCACACAAACACATGCAAGCACACCTGCCTCCCCATACAAACTGCATCTCATACTCAACTGGAAGTAACATTCGTACTGTGAGAAATGATGACCAAGCAATCAATTTCCTTTGCATGCAAATGTAAGATGTTACTCATTGCTTCTGTCGAATAGCCTCCATGCTTTTTGAACCTGAGTATTGACTTCCAATTTCCACCATGTATTTCACCGCATTTGACCTCTGTATCTGTTACAGTGTGAGGAAGTTTGCCGCCTGGCATTGAAGAGGCGATATCGTCTTTTACCGCACATATATACCCTTTTTTACATGGCTCATACAAGGGGTACTCCGGTTGCAACTCCTACTTTCTTTGCTGGTGGGTGATGTAAAATACTTCATCATGTATTGAAGTTGAAGTACTTTATTTGATTTGTTGCTTATGTGTTAATGAACTGTTTTGCAGACCCAAAAGACCCCAGGTTAAGAAAAAATGAAAATACATTTATGTTGGGACCACTTCTAATCTATTCAAGGTTGGCATTCTCTTCCTTCCGAATGAAGCATTTAGTTGCCGGACTTTTATTCCTCTTGTATATCATACTAATTGAGATGGACTGAAGTTTATCCGATGATTGCCATGTTTACTTGCAAGCATTTCCTTTTATTGCATGAATCCATTATTCCTTATGTGTAATGGTTTTTCAAACTATAGCCCTTGACGATGCAAAATGACAAAGAAGGATTCATTTTAGCCAACCCTAGTTGAGTGTGGCACAGTGCTTGGCTTTGTTTGGGTTGGTTTGTTTTTGCTTATTGTACCACTAAATTGCGAAATTGTCCTAAAAACTCACTACAAAATTGCAGAGAAGATAGAATATGTAATTCAGTACAGCTTCTGTGATCTTTCTATTGCCTGGTGAAATGCTGTTTCCTGGAAATAGGTTGCCTGCCTGTCATTGTCTGTGCAAGTAGATATTTGTATTATAATGTGCCATTTCAATGTTGTATTTAACTCAATTTTTCCTTGTATGTTTTTTCAATAATGCTACCCACAGATTTTAAGAACAGATTTTGCACAGCAGTTCATGTGGCAAAAAAGAAGGGACCCACCACTCTCTCCCCTCTGAAATTTCTGCCCAAGACTGGCCCAAATTTCCACCGCCCAAACTCACCTTATCTTCTCCAGTGACTCCCGGCCTCCTATCCGGCATCTTCTTTGTCGTCTTCTCCAGTGAACGCATTGAACGAAGTCTATCCAAAATGAGAGATCCGAACAACGCCCTAGCCTGTGTCAAAACAAACACCAACAGTACCTACCGTTCACCAGGATCACCTGCATCACAATCGGAAACGTTCAACGACACCTCTCTCAGCGAAAACCTCCTTCCGGTTATGCAAAGCGCTTACAACGCACTCGTGGAACTCAATCTCGACAAAAACATCACCATCACAGCGGCGCACTAGCTTGCCGTGCTCGAGACGTCGTATCCGCCATTGGCCGGAGCTTTCTGGCGAGATCTGAGAGGATTCATCACTCCGATTTTGGATTTCCAGGTGAAAATTGGTTTGAACTTCCTTATAAACGCGTATCCGTACTTCGCATACAAGGGCAATCAAAAGCAAGTCCCGATCGACTTCGTTCTGTTCCAGCCAAATGCGCCGGAGAAGACGACGGGACGGCGCAGGAGAAGAGGCCAGGAGTCGCCAGAGAAGAGGGGGTGAGTTTGGGCGGTGGAAATTTGGGTCAGTCGTGGCTGGGGAGAGAAGCTCATGTGTCCCCGCTGGTCTTACTCCTGAGTTCAATCGGGTTCTTGGCCTAACGGCTCATGAGGCGATGGCGGCGGTTGGTGGTTCTGGTGGGACCTTCTGGCTGGCTGGTGGTGGGGCGGTGTTGCGGCGGTGGGCAGCGACTGTGGGGCTTGGACTGATTTGGTGGGCGGCGGCAGTGGTGTGTTTAGGGTTTGTTGTAGGTTTTTTGGGCTTTACTAGTTGGGCTTGTCCCATGTTATTTGGGCTTTTAGGCCTCTTGGGTGTTTGGACTGCGTCCCACTTGTTTTAACTGTTTTATCCGGGCTTTTAGGCCTTTGGGTGTTGGGACTTTGTTCCCTTTGGATGTTGCTTTGGTTGGTATCTTGCCAATCAAGGGTTTGGATCTCGGATTGGACTTTTCGTTCTCTCCTTGTCCTATTAATCTTTGTATCTCCTTCAAAGGTTAATAAAAAAATTTCGCCGTTCAAAAGGGAGAGAGAATGGTGGGTCCCCTTTTTTTTTGCCACATGGACTGCTGTACAATATCTGTTCTTAATATTTGCGTGGATAGCACTATTGATGTTTTTTTCTATGGTGATTAGCACTTGCAGTAGATGCCTCATTAACCTGCTATTGTCTTTGACTTTTCATCACAGTTTGTTTCCACTTCATAGATTTGATAATAACTCACACTTGTCCTATTGTGTCATTTTATTTGGTTTTTGTACTATTTAAGTTTCACATTTTTATAGCGGATGGGTGGTTTTTCTTCCTTTTTCCCTTTCTTGCAGGCTTGGAGTGGGACTGTTAATGTACTTTCATTCACACAACTTCTACTAACTTCTTGTTTCCTATTATCAGCACAATGTGTGACGAAGGGATAGATCAGCTGCAGCATGTGTTGCCTAAAGGCATTTGGTTGAGTTTTGATTTTGGTGATTCACATCCGGTATATATTCCAGTGTTTTGTAGATTTTTTATTCTTCTTTCTTGTATCCGCTAGTATCCAAGTTCTAGTTCTAATTGTATTGTTTTTGAATGGTTTTATGTATATGCCAGGATATACCAGCACTATATTTGCAAGGTGGATCGATTATTCCTGTGGGTCCTGCTATTCAACATGTAGGTGAAGCTAACCCGACGGATGATCTATCGCTGCTTGTGGCTTTAGATGAGCATGGTAATTTTTCTGCAGTTTGATGCCATATGATAAGTCTCAAACTAATCATCAAACTGCAAAATTGTTTTATTGCAAAACAAATTTGTAAGATCGGGAATGGTGGAGGATTCAAGCTTGCGTTTTATAAGAGTAATTGGAACCAGATGGTTGGCCATGAAAAGGGAACCATCGCCCATTGGTAATCCCATTTGCTGATTATTCTATCTACAAGGTTGACCAAGAGATCTCTGTGAAAAACGAAAAGCAGTACCATAGGGTCTTCTTGAAGGGGTTATCCATTAGTTGAAGAAAGAAAATATGGTTTGGTGACTTTGGTCCTAAGCTTGAATTCTGTTGTTTCAGTTTGAAATGGTCCCATATTTGGTTTCTTTTCTAATGGCTAGCTAACCTAGTTGGGCATACATGAGAAGGATTTTTCCAGTGGTATTATACATTGTCAGAGTGTTTAAGCTTCTGCTTATTGCAGGTAAAGCTAAAGGTGTTCTCTTCGAAGATGATGGAGACGGATATGAATTCACTAGAGGTGGATATCTCCTAACAACATATGTTGCTGAACATGAGTCTTCAGTTGTTACTGTGAAAATCGCCGAAACTGAAGGGTCATTAAGAAGGCCAAAACGTCGTTTACACATACAACTATTACTTGGCGGGTGTGCAAGGGTATATCTTCTGTTTGCAATGTACAAAGATTTATTTGATAGAAAATTGTTTCTTAACAAGCGTTCCTGCACTAGTGGAGTAGTATTTATTTTCTATTATCAGTTTACTTTATTTGCTTAACCAGCTTGATGCTTGGGGTGTCGATGGAGAGATTATTCAAGTCAAGATGCCTTCAGAAGACGAAGTGTCTAAATTGGTATCTACAAGTGAGAAACAATACAAGATTGGAATAGGTAATGTTGCTTAGTTCAATTATTCTTTAGTGCTATTTTTCCCCTCCTGATTCTTTTATCTGTTCACCACCAACTTGTCTTCCAAAATCTCACAAAGTGTAGTTGAGAAAGAAACTGTTTTACAGCCTATTCAACGCCTTCATGATGTTCCCTAAATCAGCAGATTCCTTTGGTTTGTTTTTTGTACTGTTTGCCAATGCATTTTTTTTTCTCGAACATGCCTCCTTGTTTTTAATTTTATTGTTAGTCCAGTTTCAGTGCAGTCCTGTATCATCTGTATAATATCTGACGTCATAATTTATGAAGCATTTTGTATGAAAGTTTTTTTTTTTTTTTTTTTTTTTTGAAATGACATGTATGAAAGTTCATTATTGATGATTTATGATTGTGTATGTTTTTGGTGGTGCAATGTGGCAATTGTATCTTAACTTTTCATGCACTGTTCTGAAGAATTTAGCGCCTAATGTGCATGAAAAGTAATGTTGATGGCACCTAAGGTCAGAATATCTTCAGTTATGTGTGACAGTGATTTGTGGTTACAAAACTGTCGTAATGATATTTTCTGATCTTCTTCTTTTTTGATGTGAATGGCACTAAGGTCAGAATATCATTAGTTATGTGTGACAGTGTTTGTTGTTGTTGTTGTTGATGTGTGACAGTGTTTTGTGGTTATGTTACTGTCGTAATGACATTGCTGATTAGCTGTTTTATGCAGAAACTGCTAGGCGTATTCCAGATGTGGAAAAGGTTTCTGGACACA
Organism: Rhododendron vialii; assembly: GCF_030253575.1. Lineage (NCBI taxonomy): Eukaryota > Viridiplantae > Streptophyta > Magnoliopsida > Ericales > Ericaceae > Rhododendron > Rhododendron vialii. Next base: position 16,953,551 of record NC_080567.1, on the reverse strand, counting down.
CGGGAATAGAACTTTCAAGGACTCCAATTGAACTAAAAAGTTCTGTTTGGGCTCTCAAGGTGGTTCCTTGGATAGGGGGAAGAATTATCTCAATGGAGCACCTTCCTTCAGGTAATTCTTATGTCTTTGTTTTATTGAATGAAGAGACTCCAGATTCTCTCTTTCATCTCAGATATCTGATTTTTAGAAAGGTGGATGCTTTGGTTTCATTGTCGGAGATTATTTCTTCTTCTTCTTGTTTGGTTTGGGTTTTCCTTATCTGTTTCTGTATCATAATTTGTTCAAAATGGGGATAATTTTTGCTTGAAGGGGTTTACATATAGATCATTAGGATGATACTCTTTAGTAAACAAGGCTTCGATTTGTTTTGGAGTACATGTATGGAAAATCATTTTGATTAGAAGATAAGACAAGAAAAAGAAGGATTTAGAGAAACATATGTATATTCTTAAGGCATTTATGACTCAGACCTAAACTAACTAGTGGAGCTCACCATGACCAGAGAACAAGTGAAAAGACCAAGTATTAGCAAAAGTACTTCTACTGTTATTCGCTTGATTCTATGGAAGAGCAAAAACTTTTCTTGTAGAGGAAGGAGTTCCTCAATTCTACATAAAAAAAGGTTTCTTGAAGTAATAAATGGGAAAAAAGTGATTCAAGATAAGTAAGGACTATGGTCTATGGGATAGATGAAAACCATAACCGAACACCTTGTTAACCTGGACTCCAAATGGGCGTATTATTGCTGGAATAACCAGAAGCTAAATAAAGTTAACAAAATGACCCTGATAATGAATGTCAAATTCCTACCTGCAAAAACTTGTCATAGTGTAACTCGAAACACATATTTATCAGCTCTTGTTGATCTTCTGTTGATAATCCTCGGGGATACTGTACCAGGAACTCAGTGGCTTCATAGCAGAGTTGAAGTCAATGGGTATGAAGAATTTAGCGGTACTGAGTACCGGTCTGCTGGATGGTCTGAGCCATATAATGTCATTGAGTGAGTCTCTGAATTTCTGTCATATTCAGTTGAAAGAGCATGTCTGTCAATGGAAACATCATCCAAAATTTTGCCTTGGACTTCAAGATCTGGCTTTCATGAAAAGTTTGGACAGGAATTTTTCTTTTTACTTTCTTTGTGTTGTTTCTCTTGTTTATCCTGGAAAACACAGTATGGCATTAGTTGATTAATGACCATAGTATTTTCGATACAAATGCAATACACTAATAGGTGTATAGTCTTAAAACTCGTCAAGTTCAAAGACAAAATGAACCAATTGTTTTGGAATGCTCCAAATAAAAAATGTTTTATTTTTCAGTTATAAATACGTTAACTTGTGTTTCATAATTTCCTTCCTTTACAGGAGGAATCTTGAGCAGGCAGGAGAGCGAGAATCTCTTATGCTAGAAGGTGATATTGGTGGTGGACTAGTCATTGAACGACAGATATCTTTTCCAGAAGATAACTCAAACATCTTCCGTATTGACTCAAGGATTTTAGCCCGTACAGTTGGTGCTGGTTCTGGTGGATTTTCAAGGTTTACCCTTGGTTTCCTTAATAACATTGCGTTGATTGTATCTGTTGGTGAATGGTGAACATGCCTCTGTGTCATAACTTCTATGAATGACCAACATATGTAGCGAGGCTTACAAGGGAAGAAGTAACTATCTAGAGGCCACCGATCCTTATCTTGCTTACATGATTAAAGCTCAATCAAGTGCTACGTTTGACATCTAAGTGGCATAAATATTAGTTTGTTGTCTTGTTCGTGCCTAGGTCCTTGTTTGCAAAGCCTTGTAGTTTTCGGAGGTATGGGTGCAAGATGTTGTCTACACATTATCTTAGGCTCTTAGCTCAATTCTACTCCCTGTTGCTATTAGTATTCTCAGTGGTTTTGTTACATATTCAAACTTATGCAAAGAATGCTCGTATAGGGAAATCATAGGCCATTACTGCAGCGCATAGGTAGTGAAAATTGGACATTAGCGTAACTGCCTTGACCTCCAAATTTTTAAAAATGACTGAAAATATCTCAGAAGTAGATTTGTTCTGTAATTCAAATGAAATTATGTGATATGTTATGATTACTATTTCGGTAATTTCTCTTCATTATGACGGACTTTTCAGGTTAAATTTTCCATTAATTGCCCCTACATGCATAGGTTATATTTATCTACATTTAATTTGTAGGCTTGTTTGCTTACGAGTGCATCCGATGTTCACACTCTTGCACCCTACGGAATCTTATGTCTCGTTCACCTCCATTGATGGTTCTAAGCATGAAGTTTGGCCGGAGTCCAATGAGATGTTTTTTGAAGGGGACCTTCGTCCCAATGGTAACTCTCTCTCTCTCTCTCTCTCTATTTGTGTGCGCGCACGTTTGTGTTGTAAGAGAAGGTTAAGCTGCTTGACAAAGGGAAAAAGAAAGTAGAGAAATGATTTTTAGTGCTTTTGCTTTGTTAACAGTTGATAGGATGTCGGATCTGTGTCCACTTAAATGTGTTAATCTGTGCGATTGAAGCCCACATAATCTTCGGTTTCAAATCTCTCAAACTAATACCTAGCTTGGATTCCTTGTCTGACCTTATTTCCTTTGGGAAATGCTTAACAAACCCTGAGACTGCCTTCAGGGTAGTTATTTTGATGTCACAATTCACCTTTTTGTCTATTCTTCGACGCTGCTAGTTAACAGCTATTTGATGATCAGATAGGCTTCTTCTCTTGTTTGACATATCTACAAAACCATCTTTCTGTTGTAACAGAGTTTTGACTTTTCTTACTAAGTTACCAGGATAATTTTATCAGAAAAAAGCTTCGAGACATGCTTCATCTCTTGCACATTTTTTGGATTGACAAAAGCAAGATGAAATGAATAAAAATAACTGCAAGGCCATAAATGTTATCAGATATTTTCAATTTGCATACATGCGCATGTCTAGAAGAGTTAACGGCCATGATTACCAGTTTGATTCACTATGCACGATCTCGTTGTGGGAAATTTAGCAATGGCCAAGTGAAATTTCTCTCTATTCTGATTGGAGCAGCTTTTAATTTATTTTCTTTTGTGGTATTAATTTCAGGTGAATGGATGCTTTTCGATAAATGTACTGGCTTGGGTCTAGTAAACCGGTTTAATGTGAGTGAGGTTCATAAGTGTCTTGTACATTGGGGAACCGGAACAGTTAATTTAGAGCTTTGGTCTGAAGATAGGCCGGTTTCAAAGGAATCGCCTCTTAGAATCTCTCACGAGTACGAGGTCACAAGTATCGCATAATCTTTGCTTTCCCAAGACAAAATAAGAAGCTTTTGGCAGAGGTTGCCAAAACGGTAAAGCAGAACGCTGCAGTTGCATCTGCTTGAGTACGTATCTGTACTTTTTCTAATCTTCTTTTACTTAGTAGAGTTGATTTCTTCTGAAGACAACGACGCTGTAACAAGAAAACCTGAAACATAGCGCGATTCAACACTTTCCGAATGATAGAGAGCGTCTTCCTGTAATTTGGGCATCACTCACTTAAAAACTGGGTTGCCATGCTACCTATTTGAGATGAAACGTGTTTTCCAATCCCCAATGGAACTATATTAAGGAATACAATTTCACATTGCTTGAGTATGGCATGGGCAATCACGTAATATAATGTTGGGGCCTCACCACCCAGGCCCTGAGGACTCTGTAGTGTAGGGGTGTAGTGTAGTTCATCCATCTTAGCAATCAATGGTCCGGATATAAAAAAGACTCTTCGCTCTTCCCGCGAAGAGTCTTTTTTAAATCCAAACCATTGTAAACACTTTGGACGGCTAAGATACTGCACTACAGGGTCCCCGGATCCCTCCACCTAATAGCTTAAGCTTTTGTCGGTTTCTTTACTATTGGAAGTTGCTTGTGAAGTTCCACGGTGGTTAATTTTGATGCAATGTTTTGGGACTTGGATTTGTTGAGGGGAAGAAATGAGAAGGGGAAAAAAAAATGGAAAAGTGAAATCATTTTGATGGGCAACCAAGAAAGCAATTGATATTTACAAAAAAAGAAAAAAACACTTTCGTCTTTTTTTCCAGTCTTTTTCTCTTCATACCTCTTGTTTCAGAATTACTGACTATACTGGTGTATCTGATAAACAAATTTTGAGATATTTGGCCGCCTTTTAGGGCAACCTGGCAAGAGTATTAAAGATCATGGTTTCAGGCCAAGTATCCTGAATGTGAACTTCAGCACAGGGGATGCTTAGTCTGTTTTTGGATCATGGATTGGAACTTGGAAGACAGACTATGGTAAGACAAGATAAACAACTGAAAATTCCAGAAAATTTTTTCCGCCCGACCCAACAGAGCATTTATTTCTGCATCTTTTCCCCTTTTGCTTAGTAAATTCCTCCGCGGCCAAACACGGCTTCCATCCTCTCTCAGAGCTCTTTGTAGTGTGTGAGTGAGCTCAAAATCAGCAGACTTTTAAGGCAGAATTCCCAGCCTAGTGCCCTTTTTCTCTAGCAGTTTTGGTTCCTAAACTCATTTTCCACGATCAACACTTTCCTTTTCCGGGGTTTAGGACAACCCATATTCTCTGGTACACATTCCTTTTGCTGCATCATCTCAACTAACGTGATATAGCATAAACCTAATACATAGTATACCTATAGACTAGCATATACATATCTCTCTCTATGTAGCTAGATCGATGGATAGATGGAAAGCTAAAAACCATATCAAATGAAGCTGAGCCTGTAAAAATGGTTCCCGGGCCATCCCCGGTGATCCCATTTCTCCTAGCACTCACCTTAGGACTAGTCATTCATGGTGGCTCCTTAATGAACACTGTCGCCTTAATCTCCGACGCAGAGCAAGCGACCCTCGATTTTGTGCTTGTCATTCCGCTTCTGTTTCTGCTTTTGGTTCACTTCTTGAGTGCAACGATCATCGTTCCTCTCGCTTTGGTTCTCATAACTTTCGTGGTTAGGAAGATGCTTCTCGGTCCTCTGGTTTTGGTATTCATCATTTACTTCGCTAGCATCTTCTTCCCTTCTCTGCAGACGTGTTATACCGGAAGTGGAACTTATCATGAGGGAGAAACGAATGAATACGAAGGGGGATCAACACTAATACTTGTGATTTTCCTCGTTCTTTCTAGTTTGGTGTATCAAGGAGATGGAAACAAATTGGGGCTTCTGTTGGTAGCCATGCTGCTCTACTTATTCTGTAACTTGCTCCAGTAAAGCTGTGTTTGGATCATGAACTTATGGACGTAAAAGAAAAGTTGCGAAAACGATAAGGTGATGTAAAACGGGAGATTTTGTGTTCAACTCTCGCTGGCAGTGCCTCATCCTACCCCGTTAACCGATCTTGTGCTTCAATTTCCTTTCCGAAAAGCCACGATCCGAACAATTTGATGCTCTCTTTCTCATCTAGCAATGAGCCATTCTCCTAACGATTTGATTCCTCCATTGTTGTCACTGTCACTATCCTTAACACTGATACAGTCTCAGCAAAGAGCTAAAATCTGATACAACTAAGGAACATATCTAGGCTATATATATTAGGATGAGAGAGAGAGAGAGAGAGAGAGAGAGAGAGGCATCATGTATATGTTCACTAATGAATCCAACAACAAACTCCATATTTTTCTTAGTACTAATAGGGGTTAAACATAGTACTTTTCAAGATCAATAATATCACAAGTCATAATATAAGTAGTTCAGTTCATCAACCAGATTACTGATCCTTCAGTGATACCCAAGTGGGGCTGGGGCTTCCTTCAGCTCATGTCCTTGGTAGTGAATGTCCTGCAATTCATTGCAATAAAACATCAACATAAGGATCAATTAAATGGAAAAAAAAATACTTATGTGAACGGGTTCTAGAAGACCAAACACAACCCACAAAATGATAATTTCTTTAAAAGAACCCATTTTCCAAATAACATTGGAAAGATGATTTTATAATCCGGAATATCATTCTCACTCAAAAATACAAAATATAAGGCCTAGTAAGTTACTACTAAAGCATATGAAGGGAAAAGACGATTACCGAAGCAAAGTGGTTAACATCGCGGTGGTGAGCCTCATCCGCCCTCACAATCACCACCACATCACGGAGGGTGGCTTCCGGCCGCAGCTGCCAGTAATCCACCGCAATGGCTGGAGCGGGTACGTTCTCAATCCTACCCGCGTCCGACTCCTTGAGGAACTCGGTGTAAGAATGGATGGCCTCTTCCTCCAAGTACCCAGTAACCCGATGCGCGAATTTCGGTGAAACTAGATAGCCCAAGAAGTAGGCGTTAAAGAAAACGCCTTGGACTGCGAAAACTAATGCCCGCTCGTACCACCTTGGCTTGGCTACTTCCACGAATGTCATGAGGTGCATCCGCTCATTTTCGGCTTCTTCTAGCAGGGCCTTGATCCACCCGCCGCTGTGCTCAAACCGCCGGATGGATTTGCAGTGGAGGAGCATTACTCCCACCATGCCGGGGACCGCCGCCACGGTTTCCAGCATCATTGCTCGACACCCATATCTTCTCTGTTCCACAAAAAAAACAGTTAGTGCTCATGACTCACACGATGATCAATGGTTTCATGAACCAGCCAAACAATAGTTCACAGAAATAGAAAATGTTTTTAACTCTATTAAATTTTTAAAAATGATTTTTTAAAGTTAAAATTACTGATTTTGCTATACAAACATTGGAATGAAACTGCTTCAAGGATTAATTTTCTGGGAACTAAATTCACAACTAGCAAGATTACGTGCATCCGAACATAGCCTAAGTTCCAAACAAAGCCTTAAGAAATAAAAAGCCAACTGTGAGACCATCCAAAAGATCTTTATGCTAATTTTCAAGATATTTTTCGTCCAAGACTGAAAAGAATTTCGCCAGGTCAAAAAGGTTTTGGTTGATTATACTCCTACATTTTAGAGAAAAATCCTTATATAGTATATGGATATGATCAAAACTTGATGAATAGTATATATAGTCAAAATCAATTGGTAGGGCTCCGCACGCTGAGTCATGTCACAACCATTGCATTTGTAGACAAAAATTGCTACGGGCACATCAGTTCGTGCATGCATAGATCCAGACACAAATGTTTTTTCGGGATTGTCCGATATATGTGGGTTCCATGTTAACCGTGAAAAACTCACTTGCTTCGGATGATTCCGAGAACATCTGTGTCCGTCTATGCATGCCAGTCTAACCAACATGATATAACACGGTATCAAAGTATATACCTATACTCAAACAAAGATTCTGCCAACTTTGATTAATAGTAATTCGGTTAGGGAGTAATAAAGAGAGTTTTTAGCTAGAAATGAAGTGTATCATTTACCGGGAAAAATAAATCGGTCAGGTATCTGAGAGACTTAACGGTCCAAAATGCAACTTTGTCCAAGAACGTTACAGGCACATGGTGCTTCTTCAGATCTATTTCCACATTCGCCTTGTACGTCTTCCATGGCTAATTTTAGATCCCACAAAAAGGGAAAAAAAAAGAAAAAGAAAAAGAAAAAACCCCCATATCAATACCATATTTATCAAAATTATGGGCTCGGATTGATATTTTGACATTTTACTATACGGCACTCGATTAAATTTTACAATTTGAATTATACATGTCTCGAATATATAATCTTATATGATTTTATATCCAGTATTGCCAAACAAGACTTACATGTATTCAAGTGCATGTTTCTAGAATTTTTTTTAATACAAATGCACATATAAAGGGGCGAATCCACGTTGAGACTAGAAGGGTCACGTGCCCTGGATTTTCAAATCTTCACTTAACCCTTACCAATCTAGAGTATATATCATGTAGGTCTTTAAAAATTGCACAAGTACCCATTAGCAATGAGAAATGATCCAATTATCACTTTTAACAAGTCTCAAAACTTGCGAAAACAACCCTTCAATCCACATGTTTAACTTTTCTCTATGAAAAATAGCTCTTTGTGTCTTGACCATATATAGATATATTCTCAATCTTTTAATTGCTCACTTTCGTACAAAATCCACGGCTAAAATTGATGTTTTTATCGCCGCTTAAATTGTTTTTTTGAGATTGAAAACTATTGATTTCTAATTTAATTGCTAGGCATTTCGATGTCAAAATTTACGTGTCATTGTACATGAAATTAGCACTTTTCGATGTACTAGTAAAAAACTGATCTCTAAATCCTATAAAAACTTGGCTTGGAATAAAAACAGGGGACGCAACTATATTTGAATCTACCTCAGACAAGTAAGCATCCACAACTCTGGACATAGATTGTTCAAAGTTGTGATCTATATACATCCACACGACTCAAGACATAGATGAGTTTAAAGTTGTGATACAGATATGAGAATAAATTCTATTCATCGTGGGTGGAAAATCGGACTTTTCTGCCGTGCACCGTCACTTTGCCATGCACCGTCACTTTGAACCTAACCTGTGTCATCGGGCCCATAGAGTAGCACATCCATGTAAAAATCAGCTTGATTGGACATCAATAAATATATTAAGATTTGATTTTTCGTTTATAAAATGGCCGGTCTAATTCTATTAGTGCATGAACATCGATTGAATTTTTTGCGTCAAAATACTAGTGGGCTCTATAATTTGGGACATTTCAAATTAACAACAAACACACCATATGACCCAAAATGACAGTGGTGAAAAATACACATGTTTCCACCACTGATGGAAAGAATTTAAACCCTTTCATATACATCTTACCCTAAAGCAGCTCCAGCGCCACTCGGTAGGGTTAGGATCTCATCCAGTTTGTTAATGTCCATTTTGGTCTGGTCGACGGCTGTGATTAACTCAACTAAATCCAAAGCTTCACCTCATGCCACACCCAAATCTCAGACTTTACTCTCAAAAGAGACAGAGAATGATAATAACGGAAGTTTGTCCACTTGAAGAACTTTTTTTCTGTAATACGTCCAGCTAAGCTTTTTGGCCTTGTTTAGCTTAAGCTAGCTTCTTCTTTTTTTATAAAAATTCACATATTTATGTATTAGTTAGTTTTTTTTGTCTTAGTTTAATTTTGGGATTGGGCCCCCAAGATAAGTTGAGATGCGTGTGAGCTGACCCAAACAGTTGAGTTATCAAAAAAAATTGTGAATTATTGGTTGTCTCGACGAGAAGAATAAAAAATGTAAAAAAAAGAAAAAAGAAAGATACAAACACAATACATTACACAAACACGTTCTAATAGAGAGTTGTCAAACAAAACCCTAGAAGATGAAAATTGTGTTATGTTGATGAGCCTACCTAGATTACAAAATTAAACATTGAATGTTGTCGAATAAAGTTTGAATGGTGTCGGTATTACCTATTAAGTAATGATTGTTTAATAATATGATCGGGTAATATTACACAACTTCAGCAACTTTTTTTAAAAAAAAATAACAATTTTGTGTTGGGATTTTTTTATTTTTTATTTACCTTTTCAATTCCTCTCGTCTAGACAACCAATAATTCACTTCTTTTTTTTTTTTATAACTCAGGTGTTTGGGTTAGCTAACGCGCACCTCAATTAATCTTAGGGGCCCAATTCCACCACCTACTTACAGGGTATCCAACTAAAGTCGGAGCAAAGTTTCGTATGAACTGACCCCAAATGATAATTCACGAAAACTTGACACAAACTAACAAATACAGAAAAAATTAAACTAGGACAAAAAAACTACTAACAAATACAAAGATATTTGAATTAGTCTAAAAAATAAGCTGGCTTATTAAGCCAAACATGGCGTAGTGCTTAGCTGGACGTATTAGAGAAAGAAGTTCTTGAAGTGGGACAAACTTCCGTTAACATTCGTTATTTCTTTTTTTAGTAAAGTCTGAGAGTTGGACGTGGCATGAGGTGAAGCTTTGGATTTTAGTTGAGTTAATCACAGTCGTTGACTGGACCAAAATGGACATTAACATATTGGATGGGATCCTAACCCCACTCGGTACCATCCTCCTTGGTGACCTTTCCCGGCGAAATCCCCCAATAACTCACGATCGCCTCATCATCAGTACCACCAGTACCGCCTGCAACGCCACCGGCCAATCCGGTCTCCACCTTCTCCTTCTCCTTCTGCACCTTGGCATCCAAAGCCACCGTAGAGGCGTTCCGCGCCCCCATCGCCGGAAACCTGATCCACGTCACCGCCGCCCTCTCCGAAGCCTTACCCGGATTCAAAGTGAAGAACCCGGCCGCCTCGTTCGGAATCTTGGAGGTAGCCGAGTCAGTTCCGATCGTGCGGACGGCGGCAGTCGAGAAGCATCTGGGAGGACCCACGAGGGAGCGGATTACCCTGGTCGCACCGCCACTCATCATCTTTGCTGGGCTAATTTTTTCAGGACAAGAAAAACACGGAAATGCGAGAGAAAGTTGGAATTGTGGTGTTGTTTGAAAGAAACGCTTTGCGTGTTGGTTTCTCTGTTTGGTGGGAGGGTTTAAGGAGGGTTTAGTTAGATGTATGGTTAGGCTCACAAGGCTCACATGCATGACGTGGGCAATTTGAAATGTTATTATTTTTTGAGTTAGAATATTTTTTTTTAAAATACCACAAATAAGGTCTAAATTTGGCCAATTTGTTCTTTAGAGGTTCATTATATGGAAAATTCTAGTGTATTCTAAAGGGGTTGAAAATGTATTGGGTCAACAAACTGGGGTTAACTCAATTAGCTAACAAGGTACTCTCTCCGTCCTGCAATGTTTGGCACTTTTGGGAATTCCCACTTTTAAGAGAAATTTTTTGATGTATAATTGATGAGCTAACCTTTCAATTTTACCCTTATGTAATTTCAACACTATTTGAAAATTTTCAAATTTGGGCCGGATACCAAAAAGTTTTGGCGGCAATTGTGGCTCCCAAATTGAAAAGTGTAATTTTGTTTCTTTGAATTTTGAATAGATTGTTGTTTAGAGTGCAAAAAAAAGGGTAAAATGGAAAATTCACCTAATTTTGCTATTGACTTTTCAAAGCAGCCAAATATTATGGGACAAGGAAAAGAACAAAAGTGCCAAACATTGCGGGACGGAGGGAATATAAATTTGGCCAATTTGTTCTTTAGAGGTTCATTATATGGAAAATTCTAGTGTATTCTAAGGGGGTTGAAAATGTCTTGGGTCAACAAACTAGGGTTAACTTAGTTGGCCATAACTTTTGCATCTCACTAGGAGGTTAGGAGTTCGAATCTTCCCACCTACTTATGGGTGTTCTTTCCTTTGTTTTTGTTGGGGTTATTTCCCCCCTAAATGACTTGTAATTGAGTTGGGTTGGGTTTATAGTGAGACTTGTAGTTGGATAGGTTTATTTATCCTGTTGGTTAAGTTATTGGGCTTGATTATCTTGTAGATTCTTACACAATGAATTATCCCGTGATTTATGGTTAAGTTGTTGGACTTGATTATCTCGTAGACTCTCACACAATGAATTATCCCGTGATTTCTACTTTATACTTCATACATAATGTATTGATCTCTACTACCGATAAGTAAAAAAAAATGTCTCGGGTCTAGTAAATGAGAAATGTTTTGCTTGTGATCGAGTATCGTATCTATTGTGTGAGATTTATGTGCATTTAATGAGGGATACCAAATACAAGTGTCCGAATTCTTGTCCAAAGTACTACTCCAACCAAATTTCTTGGATATCCATTGCATCATGCTCTCCAAATGATTTCTACCTAATTTTTGTTATCAATCATTCTAGTTTGTCATGTTTTTTTACCTAATTTTGTTCGTGTTTACGTTTTCATAGATTTTCGACCTTCAAATCCCATGAGAACTTCAAAAAATGAAATATCAAATGAAATTAAGATACCGGAAATTTGAATTCGTGGGCAAGCGGACAAGTACAACAATGCTACCACCACATACAAATACACAAACACTTGCATACGCTCATAATAGAGGTGAGCCCCACACGCACTCCACACCGATACCAAATACATGTGTCCGAATTCTTGTCCAGAGCACTACTCCTACCAAATTTCTTGGATATCCATCGCATCATTAGGCTATATATATTAGGATGAGAGCTAGATAGAGAGAATAAATATAGGAGTCTACAGAAAATTTCTAGTGAGGGATCCCGCCCGCAAGAACGTGTGGAATCTCACACTAGAAGCCGACTGTAGAGTATAAATCCAACATCTTTGTACTCCCAAAATAGAACAAAAGGAAAATTTTAAAAAACGAGTCACTCGAAAATATGTTCACTAATAAATCCAACAACAAACTCCATATGTTTCTTAGTAATAGGGGTTAAACATACTTTTTAAGATCAATAATATCACAAGTCTTAGTGAATGGTAAGTATTGCCTATAATTCATTGGGAGTATGATGCTCCCATACCACTTGGGAGCATCATAGCCTTTGCCCCATAATATAACTAGTTCATCAACCAGATTACTGATTCCTTCAGTGATACCCAAATGGGGCTGGGGCTTCCTTCAGCTCATGTCCTTGGTAGTGAATGTCCTGCATTTCATTGCAATAAAACATCAAGATGAGGAAAAGAACCCATTTTCCAAATAACATTGAAAAGATGCTTTTGTAATCCGGAATATCATTATCACTCAAAAATACAAAATCTAAGGCCTAGTAAGTTATTAGTATCATGTGAAGGGAAAAAGATGATTACCGAAGCAAAGTGGTTAACATCGCGGTGGTGAGCCTCATCCGCCCTCACAACCACCACCACATCACGGAGCGTGGCATCCGGTGGCAGCTGCCAGTAATCCACCGCAATGGCTGGAGCGGGTACATTCTCAATCCTACCTGCGTCCAGCTCCTTGAGGAACTCGGTGTAAGAATGGATGGCCTCTTCCTCCAAGTACCCAGTAACCCGATGTGCGAATTTCGGTGAAACTAGATAGCCCAAGAAGTAGGCGTTAAAGAAAACGCCTTGGACTGCGAAAACTAACGCCCGCTCGTACCACCTGGGCTTGGCTACTTCCATGAATGTCATGAGGTGCATCCGCTCGTTTTCGGCTTCTTCTAGCAGGGTCTTGATCCACCCGCCGCTGTGCTCAAACCGCCTGAGGGATTTGCAGTGGAGGAGCATTCCTCCCACCATGCCGGGGACCGCCGCCACGGTTTCCAGCATCATTGCTCGACACCCATATCTACTCTGTTCCAAGAATGAAAGTGTGATGTTACATCTTTATGATTCCTACGTGTCGTTGATGACTCCCCTACACCATAATAGAGATAGAAAATGTTTTAACTCTATTAAATTTTTTAAAAATGATTTTTGGGGGTTAAAATTACTGATTTTTTTTTTATACAAAAATTGGAATGAAATTACTTTAAGGATTAACTTATGGGAACCAAATTCACAACTAGCAAGAGTACGTGCATCCAAACATAGCCTAAGTTCCAAACAAAGCCTCAAGAAATAAAAAGCCAAATGTGAGACCATCCAAAAGATGTTTATACTAATTTTCAAGATATTTTTCGTCTAAGACTGAAAAGAATTTCGCAAGGGCAAAAAGGTTTTGGCTGATTATACATTTTAGAGAAAAATCCATACATAGAGACTATGGTTATGATCAAAACTTGATGAATGGCAGTTCCGCACGCTGAGTCATGTCACAACCATTGCATTTGTAGATCAAACCAAAATTGCTATGGACACACAAGTTTGTGCATAGAACCAGACACAATTTTTTTTGGGACTGTCCGATATATGTGGGTCCCATGTTAACCGTGGAGAAATCACTTGCATCGGACGATTCCGAAACTTGTGTGTGTCCGTCTGTACATGACTTCCTGATCTAACAAACATGTATAACATGGTATCAAAGTATATACCTATAATCAAATAAAGTTTCTGCCAACTTTGATTAATAGTACGGAGTAATTCGGTGAGGGAGTAATAAAGAGAGTTTTTAGCTAGAAATGAAGTGTATCATTTACCTGGAAAAATAAATCGGTCGGGTATCTGAGAGACTTAACGGTCCAAAATGCAACTTTGTCCAAGAACGTTACAGGCACATGGTGCTTCTTCAGATCTATTTCCACATTCGCCTTGTACGTCTCCCATGGCTAATTTCAGATCCCACAAAAAAGAAAAAGAAAAACCATATCAATACCATATTTATCAAAATTATGGGCTCAGATATTTCGAGATTTTACTATATGGTACTTGATTAAATTTTTACAATTTGAATTAAACATGTCTCGAATATATAATCTCATAAAATAAATAACACACACTATCATGAGATGTGGTATAATTAATACAATCACGGCTAATTCAACAAGATTTTATATCCAATATTGCCAAACAAGACTCACATGTATTCAAGTGCACGTTTCTAAAATTTTTTTTTTTTTTTTTATACAAGTTATAGAGAGGGGCGGATTCACGTTGAGACTAGAAGGGTCACATGCCCCTGAATTTTACCCTAATCAATCTAGAGTATATATCATGTATACATCTTCAAAAATTACACAAGTACCCCATTAGCATTTAGAAATAATCCAATTATCACTTTTAATGTCTCAAAACTTGCGAAAACAACCCCTCAATCGACGTGTTTGACTTTTCTCTTTTCTTTCTATAAAAAATACTCCCTCTGTCCCCTTTTTAAAGTCTATTATTTCATTTTGGGTTGTCCCTTAATAAGTGTCCATTTTGTAAATTTAGTGAATAAAAGTTGGTACATTTTCCATTTTGCCCCTACAAATAGATTCCATTTTGAAAAGTTAGTAAGTAAAAGTGTAATGATGATGTCTCCATAAAGGGTAAATAGGAAAAGTGGAGGTAAAAATTGATGTGAAAGGTGTAATGATGATATTTTTTTAATAAGTTGGAGTTACGAAGTGGAATATTTAAAAAGGGACGGAAGGAGTAGCTCTTTGTGTCTTGACCATAGATCTATTCTCAGTCTTTTAATTGCTCTCTTTTGTACAAAATCTACTGCTTAAATTGATGTTTTTATCAGCACTTAAATTGTTTTTTTGAGATTGAAAACTTTTGATTTCTAATTTAATTTGCTAGGCATTTCGATGTCAAAATTTACGTGTTGATTGTACCTGAAATTAGTACTTTTCGATATACTAGTAAAAACTAATCTTGAAATCCTACAAAAACATGGCTTGGAATAAAAACACTACTCAGGACGCAACTATATTTGAATCTACCTTTTGAATCTACCTCGGACAGGTAGACATATATGCATCCAAGTATCCAATAACTCCAGACATAGGTTGTTAAAAGTTGTGATCTAAATAAATACGTGCTTAAGGACATAGATCATGCATGCGTTCAAAAGTTGTGATTCAGATATGAGAATAAATTTCGCCATGAGTGGCAAATCGGAACTTTTTGCCACTTGACCTCACCCATGTGTTTATTGTTGTAATTTGACTTACAGGGCTACAAGGTTGACAGAGTAACACCTCCATGTGAAAATCAACTTAATCGGACATCAATAAATATATCAAAATTTGATTTTTCGTTTATAAAATGGCCGGACTAATTCTATTAGTAATTTTAAAAGTTAAAACAACAAACACATAGTATGACCCACAAATGACGGTGGTGAGAAATCTACGGTTTTTCACCACTGTGGAAAGAATTTAATCCCTTTCATATAGTACATCTTACCCTAAAGCAGCTCCAGCGCCACTCGGTACCATCCTCCTTGGTGACCTTTCCCGGCGAAATCCCCCAATAACTCACGATCGCCTTATCATCTTTACCACCAGTACCGCCCGCAACGCCACCGGCCGATCCGATCCCCACCTTCTCCTCCTCCTTCTGCTCCTTGGCATCCAAAGCCACCGTAGAGGCATTCCGCGCCCCCATCACCGGAAACCTGATCCACGTCACCGCCGCCCTCTCCGAAGCCTTACCCGGATTCAAAGGGAAGAACCCGGCCGCCCCGTTCGAAATCTTGGCGGTAGCCGAGGCAGTTCCGATCGTGCGGACGGCGGCGGTCGAGAAGCATCTGGGAGGACCCACGACGGAGCGGATTACCCTGGTCGCGCCGCGACTCATCATCTTTGTTGGGCTGATTTTTTCAGGACAAGAAAAACACGGAAATGCGAGAGAAAGTTGGACTCGGGTGTTGTTTGAAAGAAACGCTTTGCGTGTTGGTTTCTCTGTTTGGTGAGAGGGTTTAAGGAGGGTTTACCTATATATATAGTTGTACGCATATGTTTAGAGAGAGAGAGAGAGAGAGAGAGAGAGAGGGGGGGTGGGTGTATATGTTGTGATGGTAACCGGATCTGGAGTGTTGTAGTGAACCTTGTGTAGTCCGCTTGTAGGGCAGTCTACAGTCGTCGATTTCATCAACTAACAGTTCAAATTAAAAATAAATTTTTTTAGGGAAGAGTACTCTCTCGGAGAAGAGTTTGTTTTTAATCTGAACCGTTGAAAACATTTTTGGACGGTTATAATGCCGCACTACACACATCGCACTACAGTGTTTCCCAATGCGATGGTAACCATGGTTAGGTATGTGGTTAGGCTCACATGCATGACGGGGGCAATTTGGAATTGGCCAATTTGGTTCTTCAATTGGTTCCTTATATGGAAAAGTCTAGTGTATTCTAGGAGGTTTGAAAATTTGAAATGACGAATATGTCTTTGGTCTAAATGAGAAATGTTTTGGAGACAAATGACATTTATAGCTTGTGAGTATCATATTTATCGTGTGAAATTCACGTGCATTTAACGATCAATTTCAAATATATATGTGTCTGAATTCTTTGTCCGGAGCACTACTCCCACCAAATTTCTTGGACATCCGTAGTATCATGCTTTGCAAATGATTACACTACTCATAATCTCCGATCTGCTTGACCCTCAAATTTTTTCTACCTCTGTTACATTGGTGTTTCTATTTTGTCATCTGTCATATTTCGTACCTAATTTTGTCCATACCAGCATTTTTGTAGATTTCTCGATCTTTAAATCCCATGAGAACGTCGAAAAATGACATATTTTTACATGATGCTATGTTCGATAATGCACAAAAATACTAATACAATTAAAGTTCTTTTTTTCATCAGAGGCACAAAAAATGTTTTTTTTTTAGACATACAAAAAGTGTTAGTAGTTGTTATTAGAGAGAATCGACCCTTAATCTTGTGCACGGATATATAATGCCTATCAAATGCCTACTTCGCTAACCACTATAGTAGGAAAAAAGGAAAAGAAAAAGATAATGGGCGAGTGGACAGATATATACTGCTACGAAGGGGCAGTATAGTAATTCAAACATCATGAAATATCGTATATAAAGTAAAAAGGCTGCATTAAATAAAGTAGATTTAAAACTTCATTTCTTGGGGACCAAGTCTGGGAAGATTGCGTGAGGTCTACAATTGGTCCATGTTCACTGGAAGCACCCGTGACCCGTTGTCAAATTTGATGCCTACTTCTTTTTATTTTCTTACGTCAACGTGGAAAAGTATTGATACATGCCATGTCCCTATTGATCCGGTTCTTTAGAAAAATAAATAAAAATTGATAATTTCAAACGGTTCTAAAATATCAAGAAGTGAGAACAATAATCTTTTTTTTTTTTTTGAACAGACTTTCATTGAAAGTGAGAACAATAATCTAATCAATATATTTGTGAAACCTAACTAGAACTAAACCATAAGACTGGTCATATTTTCGTTCAATTATGGTTCTATCCAATTAGCAACCAAACACGTTTTTATAACACATGAACTCATAAAATAATTGAGAATTTAAAAACCGTTTGGATCAAACACTTTCCGGTCATATTTATAGCTGATTTCTTGTAGGACTCTTAAAATCATGCTTTGAACATATTCAACGGTTTGGATCATTAAATTTTGATTGAAAAATGTGAAGTCCTTACTTAAGCTAAGTAAGGACTTTACAAGAAGGAAATTGTATAAAGAACCAACTACAACCGTATATTTAAGACTTTTTTAACAAATGAGATTTCTCCTATAATAAATATGGTAATTTACTACCAAAAAAAATGAGAATTGATTTCTGCACTCCTCTTTTTACCATATACACTCCATTTTTTTTTATCTTTATTTGGTGCAAATTTACTCTATTACCCATTAATATGTGAAAAAATGAACTTATGAAAAGGTAAAAAAAGTAAATTCACATGAATAAGGACAAAAAATGAGTTATATGGTAAAAAAGGTGAATGTGGAAATCAATTTCCTTAAAAAATAACTTACCAAATCAAAATATAATTTTTTTATTTACATATGTATATGCATATAAATATATATTATTAATACTAAATGGTCCGGTTCGGTTCCAACTATAATTCTTAAAATGAAAATCATTAATTGAATTAAATTTAACAGTTTTTATTTTTTGGAACCATAACCTGACTAATACAGTAACCGTAGAACTAAACTAAATAGGACAATTTAATCCCCCCCCCCCCCCCCCCCGTTTTTTTCTCTCTCTAGAAAAAATCCCCTCTCTCCAGGAAACCCCATCTCAGGCTGCCGATTGGGGGGAGGCCGCCGCCCCCCCTCCTCTCTCTCTCCTCGTCGACGTGTTCTCCATGGGCTCTAGGTTGCGGGCGGGGGTTCGTTAGGACGGCGAGGGCTCCTCAGACCGGCTCCGTCGGCGGATGGTGGCTCCTCTGTCCCGTCCCTCTTCCTCGTCTCCAGATCTGTTGTTCCTGGTCCGACGATGAGCTTAATAAGGTGTGTGGATGGTGTTTGGGGGTTTTTCCATTCTTTTTCATCTGTTTTTTTTCCGTTCTCTTCTACCGGCGGATTTTTCCCGTCCGGTTCTGTACCAGTCTAGATGCTCTAGATCTGGTGGGTGATGGTGGTGGACAAATAACCCGGCGCCTATTGAGGAATGGTCCGGTGTTGGTGATCTTTGTGTGTTTGGATGTTTTGTTTTGGGGCTGGGGAGTTTTGGTGGTGTTTGTTGGTGTTGGTGGTGGTACGGTGGTGTTTGTTTGGGCTACATCAGATTTCGACTAGATGAAGATAGGTCTTTGGTCGCCACGGTCCGGAGATGTTCGTTCCTCTTCCTGGTCTGCCCAGTGAACCTTTTGGTTTTTGTCCAGGAGACCTTTTAGATTTTAGTAGATTTTTTGTTGTTTTGCTTTCGGATTTCAGCGATGCTTAATTGTTTACAGGTTTGAGCTATGGATCTCTTTTGATCCTCTGTTATCTAGATCGAGATTGGTTCTTATGTACCGGCGTTATCGCCGGGCCTGCTTCGGCAGTAGGTACCCGAGATCGACGTTTAGGTTACTTTGGTTCTTTCCTGTATTTGTTCTGAAATCTGTTTGCCCGGTGGGCTTTTGATAAATGAATGACCTTTTCAAAAAAAAAAAAACTAAATAGGACAATTTGGATCGGATGCGGCTATGGCGATTTTCTTGAACACGAACGTGTTCAAATTTCCGTTGTGTGTTAAATGGGTCAGACGAGAAACTGAGGCCGAGTAAAATGACGGCTGTTACAGATGCCACGTCACTTGGACCGCAAAGATTGGGAAAATGTCAAAATAACCCCTGAGCTTTGACTTCAATATCTAATAAGTCATCCAAACTTCATTAAACTTCAACTAGACACTTGAACTATTGATGCGTTACTCAATTAACTCTCTACTGTCTAAATCTGTCAAATTGGTGACAGATTGTGCTAAATTCAATAATATCTTATTGGAGCACCCTTATTTTGATAAAAAGGGCTCTCCAAGTAATAATGTAATGTGGCCAACTCAATAATTTTTTTTTTGTTGCTAAGCTTGATACAAGAGGAAGGGCAAAAAAAAGACAACAAACATGAAAAGAAACAAAAAACAAAGGAAAAGGCTAAACATTTTTAGCGGACTCTATCTCAACCACTCTACGAATTGAGAATGAGAGTTTGTCAGATTCCAAAGTGCTAGAGAAACCATTCTTAAGCGCCCAAGAAGCCATTTCATGAGCGCCCAAGAAGCCATTTCATGAGCAACCCCATTAGCTTGTCACGGGACAAAAACAAAGGACCATCGAGGATGGCTAGTGAGAATATTTTTTATATCCTGCAAATAAGTCATGGTGGACCAATGCGGCAACTGAGCTTCATTCCGAATAGACTTAATGAAGGTTTGAGCATCCCCTTCCATAATAACAATATCCTAGGGCTCTTTATCAACCCAGAAGCAGGACATTCTGGCTGCTTCAGCTTCAGCAACGAGGGGGAGGAAGAGTTACCCACCAAGGTTTTTGCCCATACTATTGCACTGGAATGATCTCTAACCAGTGGCGGATCATGAATATTTGACAAATGAGTCACTCCTTTAAGAGTGGTCTTATAGGTTTCAAAGTCATAGGCGAACTCACACCAATTTTTATTATTTAATTAAAAAATGAGTGTATATATACATTAAATATTTTTCTTGTTAGTGGTAGTTAATGTTGAGCTTGTAAATTTTTTTTTTTAAATGTTAAAGAAAATACACTTTTTATTTTATTTTATGTGGAACTTAGAATTATAGTAATTGATTTATGTAAGAAATTACATTATTGTAAATGACTTTGTGGCACCAATGCTAGACGAGATAGTTTACGTTTGGGTTTGAGGTCATAGAGCTTGTAGGCGCACCAGGATTCGAACTTGAGTTAAATCTGTGGATAAGCGTCTTCTTACCACTAGAACAGTCAAGCACATGTAAAAATATGTGATTTTATATACACACACAGTCAGTCTCAAATGAGGGAGTCCTTATTTTAGTTAAAATGCGGACCTCCTCATTTTCTCCCATTTTTCGATCGAATTTCGATGATCCGAGCCGCTCAATGTGTTCAGAACGTGATTTTAAGGGTACTCGCGAGAAATCGGCAAAAAAAATGACCGGGAAGGGCTTCATCCGAGCAGTTTCTGTTAGAACCATTCGATAAAAAAACAAACAAAAACTGCTCGGATGAAGCCCTTCCCGGTCATTTTTTTATTGATTTAACCCTTAAAATCACGTTCTGAACACATTGAGCGGCTCGGATCATCGAAATTCAATCGGGAAAGGGAGATCCGCATTTTATTAAAATGATATGGTCCTTACGGGAGACGAATTGTGTGTATATATATATATATTATAAACTTAAACTGAGGGACCCTTCTTTGAGGCCCAATTTTCAGCTGAGTTACGTGACCCCTTGTGCCTACATTGAATCCGCCTCCGTCTCTAACCACAATAGAATGGCCATCTTTCCACCAGTAAAAAGCAGCATCGAAATTTGCCTTGAAAACTCCTTCCACTTCATAGAGATAATACTAGAATCAGCGTACACAATCTCCAATTCAACTCCCTTGCGCCAAGCAAGACATATACCTCTACCCCTACCAGATTTATTAAACATCAGAGCAGAGATAATACTAGAATCAGCGTACACAATCTCCAGTTCAACCCCCTTGCGCCAACTCATTTTGTTTCCATGTAAATGTCCTCCAATAATATATTATTCAGTATAACTTGATTTTTATACAAAACTTTATAACTCAACAAAATTGAACAAATGAGATCTTTTGAAATGAACGCGAAATAGGAATGGACAGGGCTGGCTCGACAGTAAGTGGAGGAACCATGCGCTTCCGACCTACAAATTTTGGAACAAATTTGGGGCCCCCTTCGACATAAGTTATCTATAAGTATTTGTAAGATTCCATAGGTAACATTTTCCTCTTACAATTGTATCCTTTTAGGTTAAATTTTTGTAAATTTTTGTAGTTTTATTGTGCTTTTAAAATAAATTTTGAAAGATGTAGGATGCCCAATATTGAGAGTTCGCTTCCGGCTCCTAATAAATTTGAGCCGGCTCTGCGAATGGAATTGGCAACACTACAAGGGGTACAATCATCCCAACAGGCAGAGAAGCCGTTTTCAATTTTGGAACTTATTAGTAGGATACATGAAAGTGTTAAGAGAGAGAAATGGACGGTTTGAATTCACTTAACATTTTCATTCAATGTTAAACCCTCGTTTGTCAATTGTAAAGACAATGACAACTAAAATCTCACTGACAGTGTTCACGACCCGTTCGTTTAAGAATTTTGAATTATAATAATTCTTATATTTTTCTTCAATCATTACTTTAATTTTTTTTAATATCTTTCTTCAATCATTACCTCCATTTTTAATCACTCTATTTTTATCTGTATTTATTATATATAAATTCAAATTCAAAATCCCAATAGAACAGGGCACAAGATCAATGCCAAATGAGACAGAAACGTTCCCTTCATAGTTTTGGAGTCTTTTGACTCTCTCAGCTAAAAATGTTGAATTTGTTTACTCATGCCGTAAACGACGAATCAACTGTCCCTCCCTACTATTATAGCGTTGAACCAGAGGTAGCGAGAGAGATGCGGTTGCTCTTAGAATCGCTTCTCTTGATGTTAGTGTTGGCAAACAGCTAAAAAGCTGGAGGAGAAGGTAGATTAGGATCACAGCTGCAGCTAGCGCCCCCAAACCCACCACCTATCCGCACCCATGGCTTCTTCTCCGGCCAACTGCCCGCCGTTTGAATTCGCTGCTCAGTATTACTCTGGCGCCGCCGGTAGCTGTGTGAGGCAGAGTAGCTTCTTTGGAGGCAAGCCTGTGCTGAATCAAGGAGTTGGGTACTCCGTTATTCTTGGGTTTGGGGCCTTCTTCGCCTTCTTTACCTCCTTCCTGGTATATATATACTAGCCATTCCTTTGAGTTCTTTCCTGTCTCTACTCATTAATTGGGCTATTTTCAGTTCGTAATTTGGTTACGATGTGGTGGGAACATGGATTTGTTTGAGGATTTACGGAGTAAACGAAGAATGATGCTAAGATGGAGTGGTTTAATTTGTCTATTTGATATTTTCTTTTCACAAAAATCCGCGAACCAAATATGGCCCTTAGCCCATCTGGTTTGTACCCCTTAACTAGTTTGGGGGTTTGAGTCTATGGAGAGATGTCGTGCCACTGCTGCCCCACCCCCCGATGTATATAATATTGGCAAAATAAAAACGAAAGCATGGCCTTGTGCGATTAGAAAAATTCTCCAATACTGGGGTTCCATCGTCTACTTATCTCACATTGAGGAGTCGAAATTTGCGTGTTCGCATGCATTCGTCTTCAACAGAGAATGATAACAACTACTTTTTTGTTTCTTTGTCGGCGAAAGTCGGTATTGTTAGAATAGTTAGATTAACACCTTGGAAGAGGTGTTGAACCCTGACCTCCTTTCTCGTGGCACCTAAGTGCATACTTGATGCCGTTGGCCCAAAGTCCTCTTGGTGAATGACAACAACTACTTGAACCTCGAAATACTTATAAACAAAGAATTGAAACTCGCACCAAGTATGATAACTGATTAGTATTTGGAATTCTGTGGCCTTTTTTATTGGCTGGATTGCATGGGGTGGGGTGGGGGGGGGGGGGGGGGGGGGGGGGGGGGGGGGGGGGGTGGGCTGGTTTCAATGACGAATCACGTGAAAAGTATTTCAAGCATGTGATTATATTTATTGGTGAAGTGATCACAAATCCATTGGACAAGCAATCTCACAGGACATGGATATTGTAGTATGAGATTGGTTATCCCATCCGTCACTATTCCTACGTTGGTTTCAATCAAGCTATTGCATTACATATTCCCTCATTAGTAGAGTGACCAATCAAACATGGCCTAAAACTGGTGTGAATGATGATTACCACCATCATGAATTGGTGGATTACAAATGCGAGTGTGAATCACATTTGCAGGTTTGGCTTGAGAAGCGATATGTTGGATCTCGGCACACATCAGAGTGGTTCAACACTGCAGGGAGGAATGTTAAAACAGGACTTATTGCTAGTGTGATTGTATCTCAGGTAATGTGCTCAGGTCGTCGACCATCTCTTCTGAAAATCTGGAATTCCCAATATGTTCAACTGACAAATGGCTTCAAAATTTTGATTTGCTGAAGTGGACTTGGGCTGCTACAATTTTACAAAGCTCTAATGTTGCCTGGCAGTACGGAGTTAGCGGTCCTTTCTGGTACGCCAGTGGGGCTACCATCCAGGCATGTGTCTTTCGTATTATTTATTGACTTCTTTGTCTCCTCAAGAAGGCATGAGATACATTTCAACAGATAATTTTGGTCATTCTAATGAACAGGTACTACTATTTGGTGTTATGGCTATAGAGATCAAAAGAAAAGCCCCATATGCTCATACTGTGTGTGAAATTGTGAAAGCCCGGTATGTCAATTACAGTAGTTGTGATTATACAAATCAAAGTATGAAGCACGCCATAGTTGTTAGGTTATTCTATACATTGTTTGCCATAACTGGGTTGCAACTTATGCTTTTGTGACTGCTACCGATCTAACCTGATATCAAAGCTTTGATTTTAGGAGATCTTGGAATTGAGTCTCAACGTCTGTGTTTGTTTTTCGATTGCATTATGCTTCTCTTCTATGGATGTTTGCATCTCCATGTGTAAAAAAGGGTTGCACATGAATTTTGGATAGTTTTGTATAGTAAAACCCATTTCTTGACAGCTAAAGCTTTTGAGAAAAGGGTTGTTCTAATAATAGCTAGTTTATCTTATCATCTTGTTGACAAGCTTCACTTCCTTGAATGTAACGGCAATTTTTCTGTTACTTCAGATGGGGGACTGCTGCTCATCTTGTCTTTCTTACTTTTTGCTTCTTGACAAATACCATCGTAACAGCCATGCTTCTTCTTGGTGGTTCTGCTGTTGTGAATGCACTCACAGGAGTGAACATTTATGCTGCAAGTTTTCTCATTCCACTTGGCGTAATTGTGTACACCCTAGCTGGGGGACTAAAAGCCACCTTCTTGGCAAGCTACATACACTCTGTAATAGGTATCCATCCCCTTATCATATGTTCAGTTTCTTGTCCATTGACATTTTGAGTACTGCTGCTTATTTGGGCTCTATATTTTGTCTTTGGTTCCAGTGCACGTGGTTTTAGTCGTCTTTGTCTACTTAGTTTACACGGCAAGCAGTGAGCTTGGTAGCCCAACTGTAGTATACGATCGTCTACTAGAGGTTGCGAGCAAATCAAGAGTATGTCAGGAGCCACTCTCCCATGATGGGCAATCTTGCGGTCCGGTCCATGGGAATTACAAAGGCTCTTACCTCACAATGTTGAGTTCTGGAGGGCTCGTTTTTGGGATAATTAATATTGTTGGCAACTTCGGTACTGTGTTTGTTGACAATGTAAGTCTTACCATTTTCAATGTCTAAAGAGCAAAAAGTTTACATTCTACTAACCTTAGAGACACAGAAACTGCCAAGAAGGTGGCATGTCAGTGTCAAACACTTGCCAGACATGAAAAAGCATCCTTTTTAGTATGATATTTCTTTTCAGAACCGGAACCGGACAGCTTCAACACGCGGGGACATACGTATCCATCACTTGAGACTTAGATGATTTTCATGGGGAAACACATTACAAATTTGGAATAGGAATAATATCTTTTGATTCTAATCTAAAATAACCTGATAACAGTCTATATTTCTACCTGTCACTCCCTTCTCCTTGATTCTTTTTTGAATCTTGGAGGATTCTAAATAACTTACAATTTTGTTCCTAGTTTTTCAGACTTTTAGTATAGCACGTGAAAATGATACTTTTCTGCTTCGACATGATAAAGTAAGAAATATGATTATATTTGCAATGTAAGCAATCAAGTGGTTATTATTTTCAATGTACTACAAGTGAAATATGTTTATTTATTGTTGTGTCCTAGCCGTGTCGTCTCTCTTTATTTTTCTTCGTAAAGCCGTGTCATGGTGCTTGTGCCGGATCATGTCCGTGTCCCATGTTGCTATTGGTGCTTCTTAGTTGCGTAATAGATGAATATCTATTTGTAGGGATATTGGGTGAGTGCGATTGCTGCTCGACCTTCGTCAACTCATAAGGGATATTTGTTGGGCGGGCTGGTCTGGTTTGCTGTGCCATTCTCTCTGGCAACGTCACTTGGCCTAGGAGCCCTGGCCCTTGATTTACCTATAACAGCAAGTGAAGCTAGCCATGGACTTGTTCCTCCTGCAACAGCTATTGCTTTGATGGGGAAAGGAGGATCTGTTCTCCTACTTACTATGCTTTTTATGTGAGTTGCAACCAATTCTTTTACTTGCTATCTGTAGTTCAACTTCAAACTATGGAATGAGTTATTTAAGCACTTATGAAGCCCCTGTTCTTTCCTGGTGCAATTGTGATGCACACCTTGTACCAGCATGCAAGACCACAAACTTATGAACAATTCAACTATATCTTTCTGAAGGATTTATAAGTTCCGAGTCCTATGTGGGTCACATGTCAAATTGACGTCCTCATTCTCAGCGATTTGAAAATCCCTCAATGCCGCATGAACTGATCTAATTGGTCATCTTGTTCATATTCAGCTGTTATAGAATTTTTGTAAATTTTGCATTTACACTTCAGATATTTTCTTTGTAAATATTACTCGTCGCATGATTTCTCATATCCAGACTTTGTTCTGCTACTTGGAACTTTCATGACTCTTAAAACGTGCAATATTGGACTGGTTTCATTTACGTCATTTCAAGATGTTCGAATCTTATACGTAGTTGATGTTTCTAGGTTTATTAAATTTCAACCCATTCAAAAATTTTAAGACCGCATATTCTGCAAAATTCACAATTCCTCACAGAATCTGTACTGAATTTTGAAACTCCAATTATAGTGGTTCTGAACTCTGAATACCTGGCTTATGAAAAACAGGGCTGTGACATCTGCGGGTTCATCTGAACTAATAGCAGTCTCGTCTCTATGCACATACGACATCTATCGCACTTACATAAAGCCAGACGCATCCGGAAAGCAAATCCTCAAAGTGTCAAGGGGAGTTGTCCTCGCCTTTGGCTGCTTCATGGGTATTTTAGCAGTAATATTAAACAAGGCCGGAGTTTCCCTAGGTTGGATGTACCTTGCCGTGGGAGTGTTTGTTGGCTCAGCCGTCATTCCCATCGCTTTCATGCTCCTCTGGAGCAAAGCAAATGCAATCGGAGCCATCCTCGGGCCCATCATTGGTTGTGTCCTTGGAATAATCACTTGGTTGTCGGTTGCGAGGGTTGAGTATGGAAGGGTTAATCTTGACACAACCGGAAGGAATGCTCCGATGCTTGCTGGGAATCTTGTGTCTATTCTTGTTGGTGGGGCTGTTCACACTGTGTTTAGTCTTTTGTGGCCTCAGAACTACGAGTGGGATACTACGAAGAAGATAACTATGGTGGAGAAGGAAAAGAGTGAGTTGCCGGTGGAGGAGTTCAAGGAGGAAAAGCTGGTTAAAGCAAAAGCATGGATAGTGAAATGGGGTGTTGGTTTTACTGTTGTGATTGTTTTTTTGTGGCCACTGCTGTCTCTTCCTGCAGGTAAATTCGATATCCAGCCTTCGATTTCATAACACTTGAAAGGCCTAACTCTTGAAATTGGAGCTTTGAAGCTATAGCAACTCGAGATGAAAATTTGAACACCTGGACTTGAACTAGCTATAACAATCCCGTAAATCGTGAATAATAAATCATTGTCCAATATAGGAACTTATTAAAACGGTGTCAAAGCCAAACCCAAGTATATTTGTTTCTGTGAAAGTTACAGCAGTTTGATATTGTCTTCCTATGTTAGATGGACTCTTCAGTTTGATTTAAGTTCCCATGTTGCCATACAACTCGATATGGGCATGGTAGGGATAGGGATCCTATCTTTCTGTTTTGAAATGCATAGTTCTGAGTTTCTCTTTGAATAAATTTTGGAGGAAAATGTTGACGAAGCATTGAAAATTATAGTAAAACATTGTCCGCAATAGTATATATCATGAATCAATGGTGCTGTAATATTCATTAATATATTTTTTCCAATTAGATGACATATACTTGTGCCGGTAGCAAATTTTCTGGATCCTTTCTTGCCGAGTCCGCTTATGCTAAACTCTGGAGCTTGTGTCCAAGCGCTGGACCCTAGCCCATATTTCTGTTGAGCATCCTAAAGATGGACAGTTGCATGATTTCCCTTGTGAAATATCTTGAATCTCAACAAAATTTTCCTGGCTGCATAGACTTTCTTCAATTAATGCCTAATACCTGCATTTCTCTCTTGTTTTGTATGATTTTTGGTTGCTAAGCAAACATCCTTTGGATTTTGACATATTTTCTGGCATTGTTCCATTGTTTTAGCTTCTGTCATTAAGATTAGTCCATTTTCTTTGGCAGCATAGCCCAGTTCTTCAAAACTAGTAACAATGAGAAAGGGAAATGAAAAGATATCATTAGGTTGTGAAAATTTCACTTTGCAAACTGCTGATCAAAAAAAAAAAGAAGTTCCACCTTGCAAACTCTTCTTTTAAATTATAAGAGTTCTTTATTTCTGGGCTAATGCAGGGAGATTCAGTAAGGGTTACTTCACATTCTGGGCAATTATAGCAATAGCATGGGGTACCATAGGTTCAGCTGTTATTATCGTCTTGCCCTTGATGGAAAGCTGGAAAACGATCCAAAGCGTCGTTCTCGGCATGTTTACGAATGACAGGCTGATGGAAAAGGTAGAAGAACTGAATTTCAAGCTGCACACTATCATGTCGGCAATGCCCGAAGCAGAAAGACTTTACTTGCTTGAGAAAGAGAAGGCCAAGAAAGAAGATGCATCAGAGCCAGATGATCACATTGTCCCTTCCTAATACATCTCTCTCCCTTTTAATCCCGGCATAGCTAACTGGGAATTCAAGTGGAAGTGCAAAATTCCCCTTGGATCATTGGATCAAGAAGTTGGTATCATAAAGGGTGTTTGTGGGCTTTGATTTAGCTACTTGGGTGAGGGGAAGAAAATGATGGTTATTGTTGAGGTTTTTTTTTTTTTTTTTTTTTTTTTGATCCGGTTATTGTTGAGGTTTGATCCTGATTTTTGTAAAGCTGCAAGTATAAGTGATTGTAATTATACAATAATGTAAAGATTGTTTAATGCCTGGGGAAAAATCCTTCCTAAAAGGATGAATATTTTTTCTTCAGAATCTCAGGTAATGTTTTGACCTCGTCGAACAAAAAATCATGCCTCCGTCCTTGTAGAAACATGCCCCGCAGAATGCAACTATGCAACTAAAGAATGTAGCATCCGGTTTCAGAGAAACTAGTTCGGTTTCATATCAAAATCCATTTTGATTGAAGATTCTGTAACGTATGCATAGGCTAGTTGCCAAGTTGAATATCTCTTTCCAGCATTCTAGCGCACACCTCAAAACAACTATGCTACAACCACAAACACACTCGCAAACCAAGTGGAGTCCACACAAACACATCCAGTGCGTGTGGAACCCACATGGCTAGCGATACCACTATATGTTTGATACTCTATTCGTTCCTCTTTAAGCCATACCATAGATCCAGATGAAAGAATAGAACAGACCTCCCATTTCACTTCATCCGCAGTCATTGCCCCACCGGCCCTGGCCAGGTAACCAAGAACTTTACTAGCAAGGATTAAAATGCTACGATCACGCGCTTCACCTCGAATACACAGTTCGCATGTGGTTAGAGAATCTTGAAACCTTGGAGGCATTCTAATCCAAGTGACACATCTATCAACTCATCTATCGCCCTTAATGCTCCAAATTTTTCGCCACATCATTACTCTAACAAACGATCATACAACCGATCAATAAATCAAGAAAAAGAGCCCTCCGCTAAGATCACGAGCTTCTTCCTCCAAATGTTTCTTTAAAGCCAATGCAACACCGTCCTAGGATCCACAGCGTTGAACCAGAAAATCATAAAACCAGTTGCATTTTATTAGACTTCCAGAATGCCGAGGTTTCCAAGTCGACTCTACAATGTAACATAAGGCACCTTAAATCCACCTCTAGAAGCACAACAATCGTTCCACCACGTATGCGAAAAGTAGGGAACTGGTATTTGCCCAGCATAATCAAATTGAGGCAAAAACCCAGGGCCTAGAGAACCAATGACTCCATCTTTCTCATAAACGCAAAAACAACTCAGCAGCTACAACTCTTCGTCATCTAAACTCAGTCCACCAGCCGATAAAACGAAAAATCAAAAAGAAACACAAGGCACCCCAAATCCTAACACCGCCAAGCTTATTGCTCCTCTCTTCTCTCTTCTCCATTTTCCGTATTCAGCTACTCCAGTTAATTGTAATCGTGTGAGTGCCAAGTACTGATTTAGTTCACATGAACAATCATGGCTGGTGATATGTTTTCACCTTCCTCCATTAATATAAGCCCCCGAATATGCCTACGGTACATCAAAAAAATCATACCGTTTGTTCGAGCTTTTCTATTTATCACAGGAGAACCTACGACAAAACCATTCACATCTGATAATACAAGTAGGAAGGAAACATGAATCATTAATAATACTCATCGCCGATATTACAAAATAAGGGAAAACCTGCACTGCAAAAACAAGACAATACTATGTAATGACCCTACCAAAGACAAACATTACTACAAACTAGACACGCATTACCTAATAGATCAGACACGGATTACCTCTCGCGGTGTATTTTTTTGGATAAATCTGACTCTATCACTTTCCTTTCGGATGAGTAAAAAGGCCAAGCTATAAGCCTCAACCGTAGGATCACTCAATCGACAATAAGCTGTTACACTCTCGCGAAAGGTAATCCTATCTCGACTTCTCAAGCCATCGATTATGTAAGCGCATTGAGTGGCCGGGGTTACATCACCACCCTCGGACATGTTTGAATCTTCTACCTGGTCAATCGGTTCTGCCTTCACCTTTGTGGCCGTGCGCCTGGATTGAGATGGAGCTCCTCGATCAATCAGAAGCCCACGACTCCAGGATACTGACTGGGAGCTCCTCGGAGAACTAGTTGCATCGATGGGACGATGTCCCTGTTCGAAGACGGAGGGAATCAATCGGTAGTGCTCCGGATGACCAGAATAGTTTCGACCGTGTCTGTCTTTCATAGAGTCGCTGAAATTCACTGTACTTTGATCGCAACTCTTTTCTTCCACACACCTTCCCCCCTTTTTGATTGTACTCAACCTCGATCACATCCCACCTCAGTTCATTATCGACTTTCGGATGACATCCCAGGACTTCTAAGAAATTTCTTTCTGATGATACTGCATCCCACTAGCTCGGCCTGAAAAACAAGCAGAAAAAAAAAACAGGGACCAAGCCTTCTTCTCTCTCTGTATGTGTTTATTCACTTTCACAAACGGTAATTATCAAATGGAGGGTGTGTTCTAAAACAAAAATTAATCGGCGATTAATCGTTGGCGGAGCCTATCCGATTAGTCGGATTAGGTCCGACTAATGATTAATCATTAATCGCCGATTACTAATTAATATGTACCGATTAATCGCTCGAAGGTAGTCGACTGCCCGACTAGTGCCTAGCGACTTTTAGAACACATTGAATGGAGACTAAAAAAATAAAATAAAGGATGATTAACAGCTAAGGAGCCATCACTTAACCTTATTCTGAGACCTAGAACCTGGAAAACAGGATGCATAAACACGATATTTGGAATCTGACAAATCTCATAAAGCGGAAGCGTCATTCGATTGGAACAGAAGATTTCAAAATTCTAAAACAACGATCACCCAGCCAAATAATGAAGATATAAATGGACTTACCTCCAATTGTTTCCTTGAGAAATCTTACCAACAAACAAAAAAGAAAAAGAAAAAAACAAGTACAGTAACAATTTCATCGATCATGTCCATGTTAAGAGTGCTAACCATTTTATGTAGTTCGGGTCCGGGAGGGGATGAAGAATCACAGTAGAACTCTGGTGTACGGGGGCGTTTCCGAATCCTTTGCTTGGTGGGTCTTAGATTATAGGTACTACAATCACGCATTGTGGGCAGTGATGGAAAGGAATCTGAACCTGCATGTGGACTGTGAATGCTAATGGACCAAAAAGAAGAAGAAAAAATCAGGGGTGGGCTTTTTCGATCACTAAAAAAAATCATGAGTCGGCCTTTTACCTGGTTAATAAGAGAGATGTTGTTGAGTGGGTGTGCAGGTAGACGATAGTGAAGGGAGAGAGAGATGGTGGGTGGAGAGAGAGCGAGAGAGAGAGAGAGAGTGTGTGTGTGTGTGTGTGTTCGAAACCCTGAAAAGGGAAGGAGAAGCAAGCGCCAAAACGCAGAGGGGAGACTTAAAACAGAAAGTCTACCCACACAGCAGATCTGTGCACAGATTGTGCACAGATTTTGTTGTGGGGCCCACCACGGGTCCCACACAAATTATCCGAGCCGTTCATTAAATGTAAAACATTTTTTCAAATGTCTCCGTAAAAAATAAGCTCAATCCAATACTTATAGGTGCTCGATCCAACCACATAACTTTTCATTATCCGAAAATCTGAATGAAAAGTTAAATGGTTGGATGAAGCACCTATTGGTATCGGATTGAGCTTATTTTTTACGGGGACCCTTGAAAAAATGTTTTACATTTAATGAACGGCTCGGATGATTTGTGTGGAACCCGTGGTGGGCCCCACAACAAAATCTGTGCACAATCTGTGCACAGATCTGCTGTGTATGTAGCAGGACTCGACTTAAAAAATCATTCTCAGGTGCCACTTCCATTAAGTTTCATCCTACCATTTTTTTCCACTTGTGTTTTCGTCCTCAATCTTTCATAATACCAAGAGTGCCCTTATATATATATATATATATATATATATATAGATAGCACTGGAAAAGGGGACGACAACATAAAAATCCAGTCACCCCGATAATTTGGCGTTCGTTCCCCGTTAATTTCGCCATTCCAATCCCAAAATTCTCTCCCACCATATAAACATTCCATCCTTCCCATTTTTTCTCCGATTGAGAAATCCCCAAAATCAGTCCACCTCCGTCGTCCACGCTCCTTTCTTCTGCAAATCCAAGGATTTTGCCGCCGACCACTGTTGTTGCCCAACTCATCCGGCCCACCGTCAACGAGAGCGGCGAGCAGCGACTAGAACCAGGTGTTTTGAGAGGGTTCGGCGCTTTGCTCGACCGGATCTAGGCCGCCACGGTTGCTCCGAGAGGGTTCGGTCATGGCCAAAACCCGGACTGATCCCCTGCGATGCCGTACGCCATGAACATGTTGCAGAAGCTTATGCCATGAACATGTTGCAGAAGCTTTCGTTGGGAACCGTCTCAGCGAATTTCTAGAACTGAATGTTTTCTGATGATAATCCCGATGAGTTTCTGTGAGATAGGTCCCATTAGATAAATGGAATATCTTATTATGTTTATCACTTCCATTGCTCCATGAACCCTTCGTTTCTTTGTTCAGGTTAATGGGTCCGTTTCCACTTGATTCTATCCCTTTTAGAGCCAATAACTGAAATGTATTTGCCAGTTTATTTGGTTCTCAAATGTATTTCATGGTTTATTTATTTATATATTTTATGGTTTATTTTATTCATGATTTGTACATTCATGGTTTATTCATGTTTTTTGCTTAAATCATGGTGCGAAATCATGACTCGTATTTGTATGTTTTAAATAAATCCTGGTGTATTCATTAAATCGTAATTATTTTGGTTCGATTCAATTTGAAATAATTGTTTCATGATAAGTTGACCACATTTTTGCATGTATTGATAATGTTAAAATGTTCACGTATTAATCAAAAATGTCATATTTTTAATTGATCTTATTCCATGAAATATGGTTAAATTACCATCAAAACAAGTGTTATCGTGATCAACGTTTTATGGTTAGATTACCATGTCGATTCCAACGTTTCATGACCATTCATAATCTAGCTTGAAACCGATTTAATAAACATGGCATACTCCCAAAATATTATCATTGAAATATAAAAGTAATCAATTATATTAAAATTACCAAAAAATCATGAATTATGATTGTTTTGATGCGATTCAATTTGAAATATAAAAGTAATAGGATAAAAAATAAAAATGGTCAATTATATTTAAATTTATCAAATCCCACTGAATTAGAAAAACAATCCAATCTAATCCTTCTAAATTGGGAAAACAATCCAATCCAATCCCACCAAATTAGGAAAGCATTAATATAACATAATATATGTATATCATAGTGAAAAGGGTAAGAAAGGTAATTCACATACTAAGAGGATGAAAACATAAGCATGAAAAAATGACATGATGAATTCTTACATGGCATGAATAAAAAGGATGGATATTTAAATATTCCAATGCAGGGAGTCTTTAACCAAGGGGGACGAGATACTACAACCTCAGAAAGACACGGTCTAATCATTAGGGCTCAATTGAATGCGAGATTAGGTTTAGAGGTATTATGTAAGAAGGGGGATTGGATTGGATAGTAGGGGGTATTATAAAAGAAGAGTGGGCCTATATTGATATGAATGGGATTAAATAATACTACTTGGTTTGGATGAGGGATAAAATGGGAGATAATGTTGTTGTGTACTGTAGTTGAAATGAAAGAGAAAGGGGGTATTAGAGCATCTTCAGCCTTCACCCATATTTTTTTTCTCAAATTTGAGTCAAATTTTGGGTAAAAACCCATTTTGGGTAGACACATCTCCAACCATCAAACCCAAATTTTACACATCTCCCTCTTTCTCTCTCTCTAACTAGTCGTTGGAGAAATGGGTCAAGGCAAAAGTTGTCTCAGATTTGGGCAAAAAAATGGATAAAACCTAAAATGGGGAAGGGTTTGGGTCAAAGATTGGAGAGATATTTTTGTGGTTTTTGCCCCATTTTTAAATTTGAGTTTTAAAATGGATCAAGGCTGGAGATGCTCTTAGGAGAGTGATTCCACAATGCCGGCTCAAATCCTAGCCATATGTAAGCTCCCTCAAGGGGTATTAGGGGGTTATGGAGGAGGGGATATTATCAAATCCCCCGATTTTTTACTTCCCAAACTACGACTGGCCCCACGGATTAAAAGAAGGGATTGGACAATACCCCTTCATAGTGTGGCATCCAAACGAGCCCTTACTGTACTACTTTCTTGGTGGGTTTCTAGCCTAACCACATAGACTTTCCCTCCTCTGTCTTTTGTTTGAAAATGAACTAAAGGGGGGGTTTCCGTACCTAAAATTTTGTAGATTTTTATTTGTGATCGACAAGTTTTTAAGTGCTTTCGATAGTGAATAAGTTATTGAAAAATGTCAAGTTGTTTCCGGTAGTGAAAAAGTTTTTTTGGGGTATGTGATTGAAAAAGTTGTTGAGTTGATAAAAAAAAATTTGTTAGCAGAGTGATAATGCTAAAACTGTTTTTATTAGTGCCAAAACTCCAATGCATAAAAATCTTGTACATTACACATGGTACAAGCCTTTTGTGTACTAGAGTTTTGGCACCAACAAAAACAGTTTTTGCATTATCATTTCCCTAAGTTTTTAGTGTTTTTTATTAGTGGAAATGAAATAATAAAATGCGTTAAGTTTTTAGTGGAAACACTAAAAAATCTTTGGATTGATATCTTTAAAGATTTTTTTGGAGACTTATTTTTGTGATTGAAATTGTTTACGTTAAAAAATATTAACACTATTTTTTGTATAAATGCAATCTAAAATTTAACGTTTAGTGCTTGTGTATTTATTATGTTGTCGACTTAGTTATACTTAACTTCTTTAAAAGTTATAGTGCTTTCTTTATTTGAATTTTTTTCGGATTTTTTATTTTTGCGCCAATTTTTTGTGGATTGTTTAGAAAAAGTTAAAAAAATTCTACTTATACGCAAATATTTTATAAAATAACCACTTTTAAATAAAAAAAATCAACTATTTTTCACAAATTTTAGAAAGTAAGACCCCATTCCACCCAAACTTTTTGCATTTTTAGAAAAAGTGCACGTTTTGTCCTTATTTAAATTTTTTTCGTGTTTATTAATTTTGCACCAAAGTAGAGAATAGCAGAGATGAGATAGATACATGTATAGGTTGAAAGTATGTAAAATCTAAAATTAGATCCAGTTATAATAATTGATTAACTACACAAGATAAATATGAAAACAATAATTCAAGTCAAGTCCCAATTTAACGGTAAAATTCTTGTCAAAATAAATAAATAAATAAATTTAACGGTAAAATTATTATTCCTTTGTCAATTTCCACGTAGATTTTTTCTTTTCCTTGACACACGGGTTATTTCTTCTTCTCCCCCATATAAGAATATAAATGGAAACTGGCAAAATGATTAATTCCTTCCAAAATGGATTTATGTTTTTATTGTAGTGATTGGAGATTTTCCAAATTCTAAAATAAATTCGATTTTGTGTTCTAGTTTGTTAGCAAATAACAGCAATTCGGGTTCAAAAAATAAAACAGAAAGGGGGTTCTAGGAAGTAACGGTTGATACCCGAACTTTTTGAAGTGTACACTTCAAGTTGTAAATAGACTCGAACCAAATCAAACGAAAAATTAAGAACAGGGTATTTTGAGTGTATTTGTGTAAGCGGTTATGCATTAGCGCGCACACACGCTCATTCAAATTTGTTGTTATGTGCATTAGCATACACGCACACGCTCATTCAAATTTTTTGTTACGTGCATTAGCATACACGCACACGCTCATTCAAATTTGTTGCTATTGCGTCAGGATTAGATGGTTATTGCATGCATTGCGAAAGGGAGAGCAAGCACTCAACTCTGTATAAATGCTCTTCCGTTTGAATATATACAATTGGACAGTGGTATTTTACGTTCAGAGTTACTCCGAGAAAAGTTCTACAAATTTGGGATAAATGGGGGTGGGAAGGCACATATGAAGCTTCCAACAAAATGGCAATGGAGCGAGCAACTAAATATGGACCCGGGGATGCTGCCGAGCGGATACACTTGGTATTGTAAAGGAGATTCCACCGGCCAAAAGGGTAGGATCAGCTGCCGCAGCACTGCATGTATACCCAATAACTGATGCAATACATGATTATGACTTCGCCGGAAGAAGAGGAAATAAGACCATATGTCCAAGACCGTATCGGAATGTTTTCCAAAACAAGTGCATTCTCCTACAAACATCTGCGAAATCCCACCATGAACCTCCAGAAGTAAGGCAATATTCCAAGAACATATCAACCTTAGCCTCCCACTATGACCCGAGATTATGGAGGCTTCCTAGTGCTTCATTAACAGAGTTTGATCGGGAATGCTTTCGGTAATTAGGTTTTGTTCGATCCGCATCGCCACCCTCTTTTTTTGCAGAATTAGCTGCTGCCTGCTCCTTCATGGCTTCCTTTTCTAGTTTCTTTCTTTCAGCATCTGCCTGCTGCTCATTCTCGTCGCGTGCTTTGTTGAACATCTTACAGAAGACGGCCAAAATCTGTGTAACTGCAAACAGAAACCCAAAAAAGGCTCAGCAGTCAGCCTACGCAAATGGAGACCAGATAATCAACTACATGGAAAGAAGAAAGTACTGGTCATCAAATCCTATACAATTAACTAGCTTCCACTTTTATAGCACCATCAACAAATCTAATATAAGAAATGCAGAAATCATGCAAATCAGAGCTTAAGAAAGGGCACTAATTATCAGTCGTCTCCAGACAAGCTGAACAAATACCAAAATACCAAATCATGCCGATAGAATAATACTACAATGGTGTTGGTAGAGGAAGGAAAACATTGAAGTATTCTAGAGTCATGATTTACATTACCTGGAATCACTAAAACCCTAGAGAAACGTTTTAGAATGTATGTTCCCCGACATGGTAAACAAAAGCACTATACGTTCATTCCAAAGCAGCGAATTCAGCGATCCACAGTGACCCTCCCAATTTTTGCACACACCCCCCACCACCACCCCCCCCCCCCCCCCCCCCCCCAAATAAAAAAATAAAAAAATTCAAACGTGGTATGATAAACAATGGAGAGATCGTCGAGCTAGGGAAAGACAAAATGCCAATAAACTGGTCGTTGTGCTCATAGAAATTGTTTTCCATGAATAAGTGGAAAGATAGATTTCGGTATTATCGGGGGTCTACCGCTTGAAAGACGCATATTTTAACAGTATAATGTATACAAGCCTACCCCACTAACTAAAATTAAAGGCATGTGGGGTACCAAGTTCCCACTCCCAGTTCTTATACTGTAATGGTCCATGTCCCAGATAACACAGGTCCTGATGGTTCTTAGGGGGTGTTCCCCTTTTTGCAAAAAATAACTTTTTGAAAAAGAAGGCAATTTTAAGCTCAAAAATTATGTGTTTACGCAAATAATTTTTCTACCAATATGGATCTTGTTTGATAGATCTCATTGAGATCTTTAAAACGGTGCAAAAAAAAATTGAAAAATCATTTTTCATTTTCGTTATATTTGAGTTTGAAATTACCTCTTTTTGAAAAAGTTACTTTTTGGAGAAAGCGGAACGGGGCCTTAACTCCTCAGACGGTGACAACTGACGACAGTAGAATATCTAAACTTTCTGGAGAGTGGAGAGTGTCATGAAATTTATTGATTGAGAGAGTTAACATATAACTAAAGAAAATTGCCAGAGGTTTTTTCTCCATCTTGTCATCTAGCCAAAATACAGAGAATTCTTGAACAGAATCCATGTAGACTATTGATGTGTGTTTGTGGGTGTGTTGGTGGTGGTGGCTGCATGGGAAGGGAGGTCAAACAGAAACAAGATAGCGAATCCCAACCTTACATCAATAGAAATCGAAGCAATTACGTAATATGGAAAATTAAAATCAAACCTTGTTCAAAAGGGCACCTCGCAGGATCCTCCCCAAAATACTGAGACAACGAATCTGCACTTCTTCCCTACAAGACAATGCAACAGAAAACTTTAACTCACCGAGAACCAGCAGATAGACAAATTACAAGACAGAAATTAAGGCTCACCACTTCAGAGTACAAGGAGATAAGCGACCTTACTTCAGCTTCAGCAGTATCGAGGAAAATCTTCAAGGCCTGAAAGATGAATTGAATCTTTGCTTTGCATGAAAAAACGAGCTTTTATAGATATTTTCTGTCAAACTCTACTTCTAACAGAAAACTCAAGAGTTCAAAATCAAGGATGATAACCAATCCCAGAGAACAATAGTTTGAACCAGATACCACCTAGACTTTACATGAATGCAAACACACATGACCTTGAAGTTTAAATGAGTTCTACCCATGACCCATGTAACAGCAAGAAGCCCTATAATACCCACCAACTTCACCATCACATTTACCTGACAAAGGGAAACTAATATGTCTATTTTAAGGCTCCCTAAACTATCAGTTGTGTACTTATATTCGAGGCCGGAACTAGGATTTTTCATTTGTGGGGTACATATATATGGATAATAAGTACAATTTTGATCATTCAGTAGATATTCCCTTCTCCTTGGTTCCTATATCGGAAATCTGCTTCAATGTCACCACCAATGGCAAATTTATGATTCTCAATATGTGAATCCGAAATAAAAAAATAAAAAAAGAAAGAAAGAAGTTTAACTCTGGACCTCTGGATCAGAGAGAGAGAGAGAGTCTCAAATCTTTCCTCCCAGTTGATCTCCATGGGGATACCGGTGAATTTGGGTATAAATGTTTGGAGATTTGTCTCTGTGTGGGAGAAGAAAACTAGTGAGGAGATTCTATTTGCCCTCCTGAGTTTTCTAAGTACCAAACCTTTGATATGAGTTGGGGCAAATTAGGAGTTTAAAGTGGTGGGATCAAATAAGCATATTTTGGGTGTGAAGTATAAATCTCCCCAGTGAAAAATGGGAGGCAGTGGGGTCAATTGACCCAATTTGTCTCTTGATTCCTCCACCCCTGCTTATATTCAGCCTGTGATAACTAACAACCATTAATCAAGGTATTCTAGTCTAGCATAAGTTAAGATTCTTAAGAGTGTGGAAAACCCCATCAACAAAAAATGATAAGTAAAAAACGGAAGTTTGTAGAGAGAAGGGACTGGGTCAAGCACATAAACTATTCAACAAACAACTCATGTACCTTCCCTCTGGAAAAGCAAACCAAGAGCATCTATTGTTAGTTAATCCAGTGACTGATTTCTCAACGTCAACACCAAACAAAAACCAATTTTTCCATTAAACCAACATTCTGATCATGCATGAAGTTCCAGTAAACATTGGAAAAATTGCTTTACTCCATTCCCAAGGACAAACGTCAAATGTGAAAACAAGAATCTTAACTTGCCAAGATATGCAACCTATAGTTACACTTGAAAAATACGAGTTCTTCTAACGGTACTAACATTACTGACAAACATATAGGAACTTCAGATTGTGAATCCATGTGTACATTAACATCGTAATGAATAACCTAACGGGCACATGCTTCTCAATGAAGAAAGTAAGAAACCACGAGTCCCAAGCACACAACCCTCACCTTTTGGAAGCCTGCAGAGATGGCACCATCATTCTCTGAAGCGGTGAGTTCCTGCTCAACCTTTTCAAGACCTTTACTAACAGCTTGCATTTCTTCAGCTAAAGATTTCAATTGAATCTGGCCATTTGCAGATGGAAGAACCAATATATTGTCCATATTACTATAGACACCCTAATTATGCAATAGTAAATCTTAGTAAAAATCTTGCACTTATACCATGTCGTACATACCTTGGAGGCTGCTTCTAAATGACCGAGATCCTTATCAAAATCCAGCAACTCCGGTAACTTCTCGGCAAGGATCTAATAAAGAAAAGAAAGAAAAATGACTATAGCATCACACAAGCATGAAGTACCCAAAAAAACTTTAAAAGAAGCAAAAGAACGACATACTCACAATTAAATGGAAATATTGTTAAACCATATACTGTGAACTAGCAAGGAAGAAGCAAGAGTCAAAGGAGTAACAAGCATGGAATGATGGAAAGCAAATTGAAGAATCTATATAAATATGATCACAAAATTTCCTCAAATGAAATAGATTAGGTCATACAATCTGCTCAATTGAAATTAATGATTTCCAGAGAAACAAAATTTGGACTGGCAAAGAGGACTCAAGTGTTACGCTTTATAAAATATCTAGTAAACAAAAAATTCTTAACAAGATCCTTTACAAAAGAAGACAGGTGCACGTGCATCCTTTCAGGCATATGCAGATTGCAGACTTCTCCAGGGTATTACTTAAAACTCTCGAGGTCCTTATGAACAACAGATTAATGAAATAAATGAAGGTGAGCTTAGCAAAACAAGTTCTCATCAACCGAAACAACCCAAGCGTAAACCACACATGTATCAGATCACTACTCAACAAAGCCTTCCAAGTGAGACTCTAAACTGGTCTACCTTGCATAAATAATGCATCAACGTCATTTTATTGTTCCTTGCACGGGTATCAGACAGCTTGAGTAGGCTGTCCAATTTGAATCCTACAGCAGATCCTGCAATATGAAAGAGGACATCAATGTTAAAAGGCTTCCACCAAAAAAGGAACCGTAAATCATTACACGCTAGTCCTACAGAATACCTCGAGCAGTGCCTTGGTTCAATGCATTTCCCAAAGTGAGAATCGTCTGCATTACTTGACGCAATTTCGCTGATTCTTTAACCTACAAAAAAGCGGATGGTATATTTATTAGTTTTCGAAATCTTTTGGTGTAACTTGCAAGAGCTAACTTTACAAACCCAAAAATGAGAGGCCGTACCTCTCTCGCAGCACCGTTTATTGTGTCCAGGTTACATCTTAATTCATTCACCTGAACAAAGTTGTATAAGCACGTACAGCAAGAATTGATGATAGCATTCTGCATATGAGAAACAAAAAGCACCAGAACACTCTACCTGACTGGAAAAAGTAATGCTAAATGCAAATACTCGCAATTTAGATTCTACTCGTGGGACCTTCATCAGCTCCAGGAAAAACTGAAATTTGTTCATTAAGCACAATATTTGTAAGCAATTCATATGCAAGATGCTTTCAATTCCCTCCATGATCAAGACAAGAATAGAACCTGCTCACACTTTCCAAGCATATCCTTGTTCCCATTGTAGTTCTGAAAAAATAATAACACCATTAAGGAACAAATAAATTAGTTAAACATGGCTTTGAAATTATCTTAAGGCATAACAGAATAGGATATGTCGGATAAATGTCTACCACAACCCTGAAACCAAAATATGAGTATTTCAAACTGATAA
This sequence comes from Rhododendron vialii, assembly GCF_030253575.1. Classification (NCBI taxonomy): domain Eukaryota; kingdom Viridiplantae; phylum Streptophyta; class Magnoliopsida; order Ericales; family Ericaceae; genus Rhododendron; species Rhododendron vialii. Next base: position 16,911,559 of record NC_080567.1, on the reverse strand, counting down.
AAAGACCTTTTCCATTTTCAGCAAAGGTCCAAGTCAGTTTCATGAAGCATTTCTCCTGCTTCAGCTCTCTTGTCCTTGTAGCACTTTAAAGTTGAGTTTTTTAACCAATTTAAACACTTCTTAACCCTTCCCCTACATTTTGAGCTTCAATGTAACACTCAAAACCCATGAAAGTAATTTGGAGAAACCAAACAATTAATCAATCAAGATACCAATTTAAATAACACTACTTTCCATTTGGAACAGGAAAACTTTTTTCAACTTCTAGCACAGTATGAAATGTAGGCAGCAGCATCGTACCAGTTTCCTCGTACTTTTAGTTTTACATGTCAAGAAAACTAACACTTTGAGAAAGTGTCGGACACTTATCAATCTCATCAACAAAGCCACTCATCACAAACGTGCAACTGATGGGTTTGCCTTCAAAAACACTCCCTATCCTGAGGCAAGCAGGCTATATTCTACCTTCCTAAATGTAAAATATACTGCTAAGTTAAATATCAGCACATAGTTACGAGTCCAACACAACTTCAAGCTATTGTAGGATGATAAAGCCTTTGCAGTTTGCACATAGAGGCACAAAAGTAGGCCAAATAATATAATAAAAAAGCAGTGCTATTAGATAACAAGGAGGAGAGGGAGGAGGGGAGTGCCTTAAGCATCGTCATCTCTTCTTTTGTAGGACAAAATTTAATGAGATTCTCCACTTGGTCAATGTCCAGGGCCGAAGAATCCAAAGCAAGAACAGCATTCTGGAAAGAGAACATCTTTAACTTGTAGCACACCAAAGTTCTATGATGGTACTTCAAGATAAACAAACTGATTTATAACAGCATGAACAAAAAAAAACAATAATAATACATTATACCGCAACATTTACTTTTGTTACGTTAACTACAACAGATCAAGCTGTCACAGATTTACTAGAGCACAAACCAATGGATTTGCATGCGCTTGTACAATCTTTCTGAACAATTGAGAATTTTATTCTCCTGGAAGATAGCAAGCTAATAAACAAGACAAACACTTCATTCTGGATGAGTCATCTTGTTAATCAAGGCCCAAACTCAAGCTTTGAGATTCAAAAGACTGAATCTGCATGGATATTCCAGTTTAAATAAGTGCCAGCCCTGATTGCACAAGTGGGAGCAGGGTGGAGTAGCGAGGGGCACTTAAAAGAGTCTTAGGGTTGGGAGTGCTTGTAGAAGCATTTATATTATATAATACAATTATAATCTAAAATAAGAATGTTCCTTTTTTTAGGTCTACTTCCAGGAACATATTGAGTGAGACAAGGTGGGGCAAGTAGCTTTGAGGATTAGAGCATGTGGCTACAAACCACGGTGTCGTGGGTTCGAATCCATCCTCGACCACAACCTTCAAGAAAAATAATTATTATAAATGTATATGTTTGAACAAATACCGAAGGTTGATGTCAACATCCTTTTCTTTGAACATTTTAGAAAATTGATGTCTACAAAAAAATTGTTCTTTTTGTGTAAATCTAAACCAGTGATATGCTCTTGCTTTGTAGCTTTTCTTTTGTCCCTCTGATATTCATTTGCTAGAGAAGTTTCGTCCTATTTTGAAGTGGGGTTATTTCTCGAAGGGAGTGAGGTTTTCACAAGATTCTTGCTCTTAACTCAAGCTTCTAGACTGGATTTGCCACCCTGGGTACGTAGTGTCGCTGAGGAAGGAGTCCATACATACAAAAAATTTGAACCCTAACAGATTCTTGCTCTTCAAGTCAAGCTCTAGGTAATATCAATATCACTCTTCCCAAGAGTACAAATAGAACTCAAAGGAAATATAGTACAGTGAAGGGAACACAGACCCCATCGGTAGAAACCAGGCACGGTCATTCAGCTAACCCCCACCCTTTTGGCTGTTACTTCAACAAAATCTCCATTCATAAATCAAATATGACATAGCCTTAATAATAAAAAGAATTCAAACAAATCAAGACTAAACAACTCATAATTATCCATTTGGAAATAGATCTGTAAGAAAACTAAAGTTGCTTTCACATAAATGTGTGTGCAATGGGAAGAGGAAAAGGTGAGCTTACAATCATATCCGAAAGCGGAATTTTTATTTTAGTGAGCATGATTTCACAGTTTTTTGCTCTGTTCAAATCAACCTGAAAGAAAGAAGCACAAAGAGAACATTATTAAACTGAACCGATAAGAACTTTTTACCGCTTTCATGAAGGAAAAGAAAATGGATGAAATTGCACCCCACTTTCATCAGGTACATAAATTTGAAAACAAAAGAGATGCTCCATATAATTCACTCCAATGAACACCACAACTAACTTGTCAATTAGGGACTAATGACGTACTAACAAAAACAACAAGAAATAGAAAAAGAATTAGCTTTTCCATGATGGAAAGACTGTTGGGCTCGTCGTCGAGAGAAGTAAAGACATTGTTCTGGTAAGAAGCAAACAAATGTGATGTGCTCACTGCTAGTGCCCGTTAAAGATGTGCTAACAACTCAGCAAAAATAAGTATTATCACCAACCTACTCTTTAACCGTTTAACGCATCCTCTATCAGAGTTGACAGGATGGATGCCATTGTCTGACAAAGATAAACACCCATATCTATGCCCTGTCATGTGACATGGGCGCTCCTTAACTACCAAGTCCATGTACTAGAGGCTTAGACTACGCAACCTCAGTATCATCCATTGCTCTGGAACAAAAGAAACATGAATATGCCATGATACTTCCGATACGTCATTTTGAGGCGAGCTCACTCACTTGGAGGCAAGACAGCCGGACTTATTCTCTTGGAGATGGAATCTTGCCGGTAGTATGGTACGAACCCTAGGGACATAGCATGCACCGGAGGCCTTCCCTTCTTGATAACCACGAGGCTATCTCCAACTTCTTTGCCTTTCTTGATATAATTTTCAATTATTTGGCAGCAGACCATATTTTGCATTCCGCAGACAAACAGGACATACAAATTACCTTCCTTGGTCAGATATTTGTCTAAGTCGCCGAAGTAAAAACAACGTGAACGGTATCCTAATGTTATATAAGACCAGCATATAGAGTTATGCCAAAGTGTTAACATGGGCTCGCAATCAGCATCTCATTCATAAATGTGGCCCCCTCTGCCTCAACCAGGCATCATTCATCCCTCTTATGAAAGAATCAATCTCCGCCATCTCCGTGAAGTTAAAATGTGTCGTTTCCTTAATATATGATCGCGTAAATCCACCGAGCAGCTTGCAAGGTTGTTAGCATGTAGTCTCGGGTAAAGCCACCCATTAAGTTAAATGACTAATAGTTTTGAAGTTCTGACTGCAACTCAATCCGGCTGGATGTTTCTCATGTTCCGTGGAAATCCTTTCTTCTAGTTGAAAATTGGATAGACAAAGAAGATGAGAAAAAATCGGATGGACATGCATTACTATATAGTTACCCAGAGCGATTAGCCTAAAACACCCCAGCATTAGGCCTAAGCAAATCAACAGTGGAAATGAATGGATTCATCCGTATCATTTTCCGTCGGCAATCACAACTGTCAAATTGACATTCTCAAAAGATACGATATCACAGTTTAACACCCTGCTGTTATAATTTGACTGCAACTTCATTAACTAAGGAGCTGAAGTCAATTTTACCTAACTACTGTCAAGTAAAAGCATAGCTGTATGCATTCAGAAACTAATTGCTCCAACAAGTTCCGATTAAGCTAAAAAGGAGAAACTTGTGTTGCTTACCAATTGTACTTTCTCGGGTTTGTTGATTTTAGAACCAAGTCGACCTCCACCTTTGTCAGCGCCATCTGAAGTAGAAGCAGCTGAAAACAGACTTTCAAGTTCTGATATATCAATCTCAGCGGCCCTACAACGAAATGTCACCATTTGGTATCAAAGAATTCTACTGGAGATGAAAGAATGACATATGCAAAACAAAAGAGGAAATAAGACCCAGCAAAAGCCAAGCACGTAAAGCTCAGAAGATACATCTTATCAACTATTTTATTGTGAAATTAAGTGGAAGTCATAATTAAATCGTCAAAAGGCATCACTATATTTAGTATCGGTGATTGCGCTATAGGCAACAACTAAGCTCACACGACATCCAAAGATGACAAATTTTTTAAAGTCAACTTCTCATTCAGGCAATCCTAAAGTGATGGTCCAAAGAATTCCAAAAATTACAACTGCAACATCTGAAAAGGAAATTCTAGAAATAAGAATCCGGTTTCAAATAAGAATTTCAAATCCACATACTTTGTTTGATTTTCCTGTTTTTGAGAGTCAGCCCATAAACTCCCTTGCATTGCTCGGGTAACTTTCACCCAATGTAATGGCTTCAATGAATTTCGCTTAGGAGGAATAGAACCTATACCAACTCGCCCCCTTCCATGACTTGTTGAACCTGATGAGGCTTTTCCTCTTCCGGAAGATGGAGGTGGTGGTGGTGGAGCACTGGAGCCCTTTGCCACAGGCGGTGGAGGTGGACCTGGTGCCAAACCACGACTTGGAGGTGGAGGGGGGGCCCCGGGAGGCTTTGGTGCCTCCGGAGGAGGTGAGGGATTGGAAGATTGTCGAGGGGGTCCTGGAGGAGGTGGTGGTGGCGGTGGCGGCTTTGCGTTAATGCTAGGGCTGAGACCTAAAAGAGGTGGCGGAGGTGGTGGTGGCGGCTTCTTCGTGGCAACACCAGCATATTGCGGTGCCAATGGCAGCGGAGGGGGTGGGGGTGCAAGTGTTGATGGTTGACTAGAGGAAGAGGAAAGGGGAGGAGGTGGCGGAGGCGGGGGACACCTAACAGAGATTGAAGAAGGAGGTGGAGGCGGCGGCGGCGGTGGGGGAGGGCCTTTACTTGAGGAAAGAGGTGGAGGAGGACCTTTACTTGCAGTGGGAGGCGGAGGGGGAGGTGGATGTGGCAGAAGATGGCTACTTGTAACGAAAGGCGGAGGTGGTGGGGGTGTTGGAGGTGGAGGTGGTGGAGGGCTTCTACTAGTAAGCGGAGGAGGAGGCGGCGGCGGAGGAGGCATCTTAGAAGGACCTCTACTGATAATAGGCAGCAAGGGAGGTGGCGGGGGTGGCGGGGGAGGACCTTTACTGGTAGCAGGAGGCGGAGGAGGTGGTGGTGGAGGCGAGGGTGGCAGACCTCTACTGGTAGTAGTAGGCAGCGGCGGAGGCGGAGGCGGAGGAGGAGATCCTCCACTAGAATTTGTAGTAGGTGGAGGCAGAGCTGGTGGATGCAGTGAAGTTCCTCTAGTCGAATTAATTTGGAAAGGCGGAGGAGGTGGAGGCGGAGGAGGTGGAACGGCATATGTACCAAAAAAAGGAGGTGCTGGTGGCAAAATCGAAGAAAAAGATGGACCCTCTTCACTCGGAACTGAAGATTGTTCCTCAACAGTTACAGATGGAACTTGATTTGAAGGTGTTGAAGTCACATCCATATCCTGTTGAACAACTCCTTCAAGAGGAGATGGTATTGAATCAACATTATCTGGCGTCTTTGGTGCATCCGCAGACATCTTAGGATCAGATACTTCATCTGAAGCAGAATCCTGAGATAAAGGATCATCCAAGAAATTCAAACCCATTGCACTAGTGTTTGTCAGGTTATTAACCTTTTCTGCGTCCAGAAAATCCAAGCTATCAGCTATGCTAGACGCGTTATTTTCTTCTTCGGAATCAAAAGGTGATAAATATGTACTTGCTCTACTCCGCAACATTGACAGTTCTTTTGCGTCATTTAGCACTGAGAGTTGTTTGAGCAACCAAAACGCAGCATCGTCTCCATTATCAACCCACTCAATACCACTGAAAAGTTCTTGAACCCTAGAAAAAGCTTCAAGGGGCAATCCACCTCTCTCCTCACCATCTAAGATTGTAGTTTGAGCTTTTTGGGGAGAGATGCTGTCAACCTCGCCAAACAGAACCTGAATTTAAGCAGAATAAAATTGTAATGAGATGTATGACCATTGGCCAGTGTAAGTAAACTAAGTTCCATCAAATACTCAGCTCTTGCTAGTCATAAAATATTCACCTCTGCTCGAAATCCCTTTGGATAGCGCACCTTTGAATCCCACATTATATCCAAGTTATCAGAATTTAGCATCAAGATGTTAGACCGGATAAAAGCAGTATTGAACATGATACGAAACATCATAACTTCTCTTTCAGGTTCCAAGTCTAAGTGGACACACTCCAACACAACATCCCCTTTCACCAAACACTGAATATCAATCTTGATAACGTCACTGTCTTTCTGCAATAAAATAGCATTGTTAGTGGGACCTACCTATGCAAGAAAAGGCAGTGCCAAAAATCATGCAAAATTACAAACAAGAAACTCTTTACCCGGCGGTAGTATCGAAGACTTCTATTTTTCTTGGACGTGGAAAACAACATTTGAGTGGTCAGACCACCTTTGCTGAGAAGGTTTCTTCCAAAAATACGGATAAGTGGCCTACACCCATTTTGATTGTCATAGCTTGGGATTGCACGAATAATAAGACAATCCAAAGAAAGAGCTCGTTCATGAGGAGGCCACTCTGGAGATATATTTCTTCTTGATACGTATTGGAGGTAGCGAAGCTGAGAGGGAAATGGATTTAAAGGTGACAAGAGCTGTAACAGACCTTTAGGAGCCTCTCTATGGACAATTTCAAGAGTCTTTCGTTCCCCACTATGCAACTTTCTGAAAATCAAGAAACTAGATAAAAGAAACGCCAAGAGGGGCCAACCCCCTCTCTCACAATGGAGCAGAACAACATTTTGGTGGTTCCAACCTGATAGCCAACTTTCACAAACACGAAGAAAATGGTGAATTAAAGACAGTGGCAGCAGGGGGCAACCCTCATACTGTCGCGGATAATCCATGACAGTTACATCATACTCGCACAAAATTTCGGCAAACTGACTCCGCTTCTCCCCTTCTCGGAAATTGAATGCGAGAAAGGATGATTCTGGGAATGCTTCATGTAATTCTGTTATGGTCTCATGCAAGTAAAGTTGGTACAATCCATCGGGCAAAACTTCGGTTGAAAAGCAAGAGTCAAACACTGCAAAGGTACACAAACCATAAAAATCCCAAAATTAACACAAAACTGTGCATGAGTAACAACAAGAAATGGTATTTGTATTCACAGAATCACAGATATGGGCATTGCCCAACATTAGTTTTCATATCGGTTGAACTCTCCACAAACCAAAAAGAACTTATCTTACCTTCTGGGGAAACTGGAGGTTCTTATTTACTCCTCACCTTAGGGGCTTGCACCCAATATGTAATGAATATAGGCCCTTAATTGTTTTTCTTTTTGAACAAGAAAGAAATGAGTATTAACTCATGCCAAAAGAAGGTGCAGACAGATTTCACAAGGCTCAAACCCAACACCACCCAGAAGGTCAATGTAGCAGTGTATAACTGAATGTATTAATATATCATCAGGTTTACGTTTGAGAATCAAGTTCCTTTACCATATACTCTGTCAACGAATTCAAGCAAGCCATCCGGGGCTCTTCTGTGAAAGAATCTACTAAGGATTGACATAGTTGTCCAGCAAATTACATCTGCATCTACGCCAATGAATCAATCCCTGAAAAACATGAAATTGCAGATAGAGTTCTGAGCTGAAATCCTATACAACAACAACGTTAACAGTACCATATAATCCCCAATCGACAGGGGTATGAGCAGGGGAGGTCCTTGGCGAGATACATGCACGAAATGACGGCTAGTTATGAAGTCTTACCATCTGAAATAGCGGCCCCACTAACCTCCAAAAATGGAGGAACTCAAGGGACGCAATGTCGTGAAATCCAAGACTATATTCAAAATTAAAAATAAAATGCTCCCTTTCAATGCTGATTAACTGATATCAAACACAAGAAATGAAAAAGGCATAAACTTCAAATGCCCACCAAAATTTACGGGACAAACACAAAGAAATGCAGTACTTCTCCTAAGCATAATATGACTGTCTAATTCAGTTAAGCTCGGTGCTTTTCTTTTTAGATACCAAAACAACAGAAAAACATGAAGATTTCTACATGTTTCTTCATTTCTTTTCTTCTCCTGAGCAATCTCAGCAACCAAACGGTGGGTATAAACAGGGCAGGGCCGGCCCTGTGCAGAAGCCTAGAAAAAAAGCCACAGCTTCAGGCCCCTAAACGATTAATACTCCTCCTAGTTTGAATGGATTCACGACATACCCATTACCCCTGAAGGGGAGTTTACTCACTAAACCCCGAACATATTACGTTTAAGCATCTAACTTGCCCCCCCCCCCCCCCAAAAAAAAAAAAACCCAGAAAAATAACAATAACGAAGAGAGAGAAAGAGGGAGACCAATAGAAAGAGGCGGAGAGAGAGAGAGAGGTACCTGTGCAGCTGTGCCAAGAGCTTTGTTCCATTTGAGATTTTGGGGTGGTTCTGATTCTGATCGATTAGGGGTTACAACTTACAAGTATATAACCTGGCACAATTACTTCAATGAAAACTCTGGTTTTTGAATTTTCAACTTTCAATTGGGACTGTAGATCAGAAACAAAATTAAAAATGAACTTTAATGGCGCTTTTGAATTTTTCGTCTCTTTAATTCATCTTCGAGCCGTCCAGGCCTGCAGTAAATTAGCCGGAGGGGGTTAAACAAATTTGAAAATGACGAGGAGAATTTTTAAGTAGTACCGTAGTATACTTTCTTTTATTTTTACTATTTTTAACTTATACAGTATTACCTCTATTTAATATTTAGAAAATCATGGAGCATATGTTAGATTGACAAAAATACGTTTACAAACAAAACTTAAGGGCAATTTCCATCTAAAACACCCCACAAAATGACATTAACCCTAGTGGCTAGACATCATAGGGGTTTCTCTTCTTTACAGCAATTCCAACCAAGTTTTATAACTCCAAAATAGATAATGAATGTGACATATTGAAAGAAGACTTTATAATTTATTTATTTTTTTAATAAAAATTTAGTCTCTAAATTTACTTTTGGGGTCTCCAAAAATGGTGACCACATTTTCATTTTGGAGATTAAATCTCTAAAAATGGCAAAAGTACAAAAAGTTGTGATAGATTACAAAATATCCCCTCAATATGTCACATACATTCTCTATTTTGGAATTTGGTTGGAGTTGCACTTTTATCTAAGCAAACCTCTTTATTATTCTCATTTAGGTCTCATTCCGCTAAGATTCATATTTTTTAAATACTTATTTATCGCTCTATGATACAAGTCATTCTCTTACAATACATCACTTTTAATTTAAAAATAAATAATTATTTTAGTTGATGGAACACACCCTAAAAAATGGAGGTTGAGTTCTCCGGAATGAGTTCACCCTCTATTTTTTGCATTTTTTGTTTCGGTATTTTTGTCCTTTTTTTTATTTATGTTCATTCACATTTTATTTTTTAAATTAATTATCTGTCTCGATGAGAAAAGTCAAAAAAAATTAAAATATAATAACCAAAAGCCAAAAAAGTCTATAAAACAAGAAAAAAAAATACTTCCAAACAGCTGATTTTTTGTGTGTGTCGTTTTATGTGAACTTTTTTTCAACTTTAGTTCACATTTTTATACTTTTTCGATTCCTCTCGTCGAGACAAACTATTAATCCCAAAAATTATGAAAAAAAGCTAAACAAAAATTTCAAAAATTAAGTTCTAGTAAAAAAATATTGAAAATGAAAAAATAGCATGAATCCATCTCCTTGGGACCCTGCTGTCCTTTAAGGGACAACATGGATGTTGGCCCCATCCGGATAGTCCATGTTCAGTAATGGACGGCTCAAATTTTACCTCGACTGGACAACTGAGATCTATTCGGTCGAAATATAATTTAAGTTATTCCCTGAAAGGTGCCAGGGTCATTAGTCTTGCCGGTAATCTTCTATTGGATGGGAATTTTGTTTGGAATAGCGAAAAATAAATTCTAAAAATAGTCTATTGAAGTGGTTATTGAGGTTGAAAAAACGTGTTAAATGCGCTAAAATATATAAAAGAACTAGTGCATGCCCGTGCCTTAGGCACGGTTCGAAAATGTGGCATTATAACTGACTTTTAGCATTTTTACTCTTTAGCAAGGTGTGAGCAACTGCTCGTGTCGCACCCGTCCTGGATATTTAGTATTTTAATTCACGTATTTAATTGAATTACACGTCTTAGGGTTAAATTGCATTCATTAGAAGTGTGGGGGCTTGTGTGTGATTTGTGGATGAGAGCATACTAGTTTGTGGACTAGCATACACATGATAACTTTACTTTTAAGTTTATCAACAGAGAACTAAAACGTGTTATTCTCCTGGAACTCTTCTATACACGTATATATAGAGAGAGAAGGGCACAACAAGAAGGAGAAAGAAGAGGAGAAAAGGGGAAAGGTTAGGGATTGTGTTTCTTTGCTTGAATTGAGGTTTGATTTTGATAACTCTTACGGCCTGTTTGGCTGGTCCTTAAGACCCCGCATAAGCCCGCATAACCCCTTCCTCGATTGCAACTCCTGGCCCCACTCTTTCTCTGGTGTTTGAGAGAGGAAAAAACTTCCTTGTTTTGTTCTGGATTTGGCCGACACCAGGATTGCTACTCCCCCTTTGCCAGGATTTGTAACGACAGGGGGTACCCCTGTCGGTGGATATGCGAGGTGATATGGGGAAGGCGAATGACTGTTTTGCCCTTAATCTCTCTTCCATCCAAACAGTTGGAAGAATTAGGGGCAACAAAGAAGAAGGAGAGAGAAAGAAGTACTGTTCGTTTTTTGAGAAGTGGATGGAAGTTGTAGTGATGATCGGAGCAAGAGATTGACGGCCGGAGTGGTGATAATCGACGGCGGCGGCGGCAACGGCGGACGGAGAAAATGAGGCGTTGCAAAGATGGGGTTTCTAATCAATTATGGTTTACTTTTAATTTGTTTTGGAAAAAATATTTTTCTAAAATGAAATTAAGTTTAAACATTTGTGGGGGTAATTCAGTCATTTAACATATAATCTCATCAAATCCACCCTCTAAATCCCCTTCCAAAAACATTATCCAAACATTAGATTACAAATCCACCATTCGTAGAAGGTGGGTCCACCCTTCTTACATATCCATCCTCATTATATATCCACCCCCTTTCTATATCCACCCAAAATCATATCATTCATCCAAACGGGCTATTATTTTCTTGTACTTGATTTCATACCTTTATCTTGAATTCCATGTTTTAAGGCTTATATCTCATGTTTGGGAAGGGAGTTCATATGGCAATAGTTGTTTTGATGACTTGTGTTTTGTTTGGATGAGTTTTTGAAAAAAAATTGCAGAGTTATGAGTGGAGAGAGAAATTTGAGTAATGATTGGAAGTAGAGATAATAACTGAAGAGAGATAAAGAGAGAAATGAGAATAATGATTGAAGATAGATGTGAGTAATAATTGTAAGTAGGAGTAATAAGTATTTTTTGAGTTAGAGAAATTTTTTTCAAATCACTATCCAAACAAGGCATTGAGAATTTTAGAAATCTGGACAGTTTTCAGAGCTGGGGTTCTTCATCAGTTTTGATATAGTTAATTGACCCAATTAGTTATGGGTTCTTATGGGTCTTAAAGATTGGTAAGTTACAGATGTTTTGGTGTTGGAAATACTGAAAAATATTAAGTATGCAATTTTTAATGAATTATCAATCACAGACTGTTCTGCTGAATTTTATATTTGCTGCACCAACACATCTTGGAAAAACCGACATATCTCTTAGCACGTGTATCGGGTTTGCGAACCGGTTTTTGATTTGGAAACTAGACTCATAAACCTTTCAAAATATGTAGGGTTTGTGCCTTAATATTTCGTGGGCAAAATCAGTCGTTGGTTCGAAGTTGATTGATTTGTAGAAACTGCAGTTTTGAGTTTCTAATTTTGTGAATTTGGACGAGCATAACTTTGTCATCCGGAATCTGTTTGGGACAAACTTTATATCGATATTGATGTACTAGAAATCTACTTTCTAACGGTGGTGGTTTCATGATCCAATCCTAAACCTATAAAATGCTACAGTCATTTAAAGACAGGCTGGTTGTAGAATGTTTTACTATTTTGGGGGTTTTGTTGTGTTTCAACTTCATGTGTGTTTTGGAATACTTCTAGGTCTTTGAGATAGATATACTTGCATTCTTTGGGCATCGTTTAGTTTCTTATGAGCTTTATAATTTTGTGTTGATTGTTTGTTGAACTCATCACTAATACGACTTAGCGTATGGCTAGGTAACGAGTAGAGTAATCGGGAGGTGCCCAAACCATAGTTTGGCATACTTCGGTCGACTCACAGGTGAGTGTGTTGATATGTTATGTCTTCAATAAGATGTTAACATGTTGTTAGATGTGTATCATGCTATTGTTGGTTTAGCTATTGATATGCATGTTGACGTGTATTGATTGTACCCATATGAGGTTTGTGGAGTGAGTCACACCTTGTCGTGGGCCGTGCCGTTCTATTTACAGTGAATGAGAGCTTGGTGTGCGGGACACAATACCTTGGATACATGGGATGTGATAGACATGTCACTGCATGTGTTGTGGATGTTCAGTTGGTTGTTTATATTGAGTTTTATTGGATATATTCTATATCTCACACACTCCTGATTTTCCTTTGGATTGCCAGATAGCAGGGGTTCGTAGGATGGTCCATTACCGGTCGGCGTTTTGGGGTTGGTTCAGGCTAGTTTCAAGGTTGTTGGTTGAGTCGATGGTAGTGAGTTGTCTTGTACATATTATCGACTTGTTTTGTAATAAGGATGTCTTGCACTTTAGTATGTCAAGTATGTAATGATATGGTGTATAATGTCGACTCTTTTGTTAATATTAATGTTAAGTCTTCCGCTAGTTTATTCTGAGGTATTTATTGTTGTTGAGTGGTTGTTTGGTTGGTGATTTTGAATGCCATGTGGCCGCGCCGACTCGGGCCCACAATGGGTGCCGTTTTGCGGGGCGGGGCGTGACAGCCCGTGCCTAAGGACACACGCCCACATAACTTGATCCCAACATAAACCGATTTCTAATTAGTGGGGACCACATCGATTAATCTAGAATTCAACAGCTTCATCGAGACTCGAGAGTTAGTCACACTTGAAACAAAATAAATTACAAACATTGTCATCTTGGTCCAAACATAATGTGATTGCATGTCCAACAAATCATATACAATTAATAGGAATTACAAAACTAGACTCAGTATTAGCGAGCGACCCATCTCCGTCCTCTAACCTATAAAAATTAAAAACACAGTCAACCATAATAAATTTCAAACCCCAATTAATCATGACTTACAGCTGAATCCTCCTTCAGGTTCTCACCTGTTCTAACCCACTTCAACCCATTCATATCCCTATCCATTTCTCCTCTATTCTCATCTCACTTTAGCAATAGTAAGAAGACCTCATGTCTCGCAATATTTCTACACGAAAACTGAAACCCATTACATGTGATCCTTGTGCACCCACCCATCTCAATTGACATATTTTCCCGTGGCTCTCCCATGTAGTTTCTACCAATTGCGTGTGATCCTTGTGCAATGAATTAGCTATGCAAACTTTGTAATCCTACAAACTTACATAATGAAAAGAAGAAAAACAACTTTACATATAGAGTTTCTAAAAATTAGTTGAAACAGATACATTATGATTCAACACATCCTCAACTTTTCATTGTGATTTATGATAGTACTTAATTTAACCTTCTTAGCAATGCGAAAAATCCAGAAGTCACACAAAGAAATGAGTTTTCCTTTAGTTAACAGAGAACTCTTGGTACGAAATGGAGCAATTTATTATTGTGTCTATCCTTTTAATGGATGAAAAGAGATGTAGGTAGCTTTATATAGCAGATTTTAGATGTTTGGTGTTTTTTTTTTTTTTTACAAAGAGAATGACAGTAGGAGAAAATTAATCATAAATTAATTAAAATGACTAACTGCAAAGACTTTCTTTGTTGTCATTGACATCTTGTCCGCGTCAATAAGAAAATTGGTCGTGTCAAAGCAAATGAAGCATGTCAACTTAGAAGTATAAAATTGAGATTGGACGAAATCCTACAATTACATATTCGCAGAAAAAAGAGACCATATACCTGATTTTTCTCCTTTTTTTTTTTGGAACAATGATAGAAATGCATTAATATATGAAAATAGTTTACAAGGGAAACAAATGACAACAAAATAAACAAAAACCGAAGGCCGGTGGTTGAAGAAGCTCCCGTCCAAAACGGTATTCCCCGAGCAACTGATGACGAAGAGTGGGACAGCAACGCCCATTTAGCCAAGCACTGGATTAGCATCCCTTCCAAGCCTTAATAGGACGACCAGAACAAAAGCCAAACAAGCACCGAAAACAAACGGCCTACGGTCAAAGAAAAACGGAAGCAACGAAACTTTCATGGATATGGACCCTTGCCTTTGACTGAAATCATTTTGCCAAACATCTTGATTTTGGGCGTTTCAAAAAAAATAATAATAATCTTGATTTTGGTTGCAAATTTGCTGAGGAGAAAAAACAAATGTACTCACTAAGACATGATTTATATATGAAGCATTATTGAAAAAATCCTAGGGTCTAGGTCACATACCCATGTTTCTCTTATGCCTATCCCTTTGTTGAGAATAGAGGAAAAATGGACATAGGTCACAAAATTTTAGTGGGTAGAGAAGATTCATGATCAAAGAGGAAAGAAAATTATGCTTGTTATTAGAGTGCAAGGATATTTAAATTGTGAATGTTTTAAGGTTTTCCTTTTTTCATTTCTATTTGGGCATAGTGAGAATGAGAATTTCCTTTTTCAAAATCCTAAAACATTGATAAATCTTGACCATTTTGAATTTGAAAATCAATTAGCCATGACAGGATTTTATAGAACTTTAGTGCATTTCCGGGGTAACAGGATTTTATTTTATTTTTTTGGAAAGGCTAACTACATGCATTTCTAACTATAGTAATAGGTCATAACAAATGTAGACCATCCATTTAGGGCAAAATGATGTCTCTAAGGGTATCCACAATGCTATAATAAAAAATTAATAACCAAAAATTGACACATTAGCTTTTGATTATTCATTTAAGAGAGATTGATATGGTTAGCAATATAGATGTCTACAATGGCATAATCAAAATTGGATAACCAAAACTTGTCACATCATCTTTTCAAATTACAAAAAACTAAAAACTGTGAACAGTAGAAAATAATTTTTCCTAGAAATACTTTTGAAACTAATAAAAACTATTTACTAGAAATAGAAAATAATTTTTGAAACTTTTTTGGGAAAAAAACTATTTTCTAAAAAAAAAAATCGAAAATATTGTTCGAAAAGAAAGAGAGAGGAAAAGAGAAGAGAGATAGAACATTTTTGTATAATGATTGGTGTATTTGATTGAGAATATGCAAGGTCTATTAAATTTGGTTATTGTCAAAATGTTGCTAGTTTTGGTTATTCAAAATCCAAAATTTAATTATTTATAAGGAGGTTGTTAAGTTTGATTATAGCACTGTGAGCTATATTTTCCATTAACATTGTTAACTTTAAAAACTTTTGACTTTTGACTATAACATTGTGGATACTCAAATATAGTAATAGGTCCTAACCAATCTAGACCATCCGTTCATCTACTTTAATGTCAGCAACATAGTTAAAAAATTAGGAAAGTCTATAATAAATACATCAATTACGTTAGGAATGTCCGTACATGTATCAACAGAAATGATACGCCCACTGCATGCCTATTGGGGCTCGTTTCAAGCCTCACAAAATACAGAAAATAGCTATAAATTTTAAAATAATTATTTATGAAGCCTTGTAAAAAATCAGCTACAACGGAAATCGGTTAGTTTGTTTTCTGAATTCAAAGGGGCAAAATTGAAGTATTTATGAGTATTTTTTGTATTTTTGTAAGGCTCAGAGTGGACCCCACACGGCATGCGGTGCCCGTGCGGTGGGCGTATCATTTCTAATATATCAATTACGTTCTATAATAAATTAGGAAAGTCTCTAATATACTAAATGAGGTGGTAGTAATTGATTTCATCTTGATAACTGTTAGGAAAGTAAGGAAAAATTATTCATTTTTTCTAAGTATATCGTTAGCTCTACCGTATATCTCAGTTGTAGAAAAAGTATGTACCAATCCTAAGGTCCAAAATATACGGATTCAATTACAGCTCTCCCATGCATATTATATAGAATACGTACATTTTTTTTTTTTTCATTCTCTTGTTTCCTTTTCTTTTATGACACTCCGAGAGAGAGAGGGGTGCTCACCGAGGAGAGAGAGGGTTGTCAGAGGGGTTGCCGGAAAGGGGTGTGGTCGCCGGAGTTGCAGAAGAAAAGGGGAAGATGGATGTTTGGTTGGGAGTAATTAACAAGGGAGACAGATGTGAGAGAAGTTTATATGGGGAAGGTGTTTTTTTTTTTTATCCGCAAAAGTTGTTGATGTGTAAAAAAGTTTTAATATAACGGTTATTTGTAATGTCCTGTCACACGATGTAGGTCCTATGTACGTATAGGTCACATCCCATATAAGGGAAACATTACACATAACAGTTACATTGAAAATTTTCTCGTTGATGTGGGAGAGAATTTGAGGTAGTAATGAAAAGAGCGAGAGGGAGTGGTTTGTTTGTGTTGCTGTGGAAAAGAAATGATGCGCAGTGAATCCGTTTCGCTAAAGTTCTTAAAAAATAAGTAGTTTATTTGCAATTTTCAAGTTTTAAAATAATGGGCTTACTGAAATAATTTTCTGTTCAATATGAATCTTGTTTAATAGATCTCGATGAAAACTTTTGAACGATGCAAAAAAATCAAAAAATTATTTTTATAAATACATTATTTTTAAATTTGATAATTACAAATAAACTGCATATTTTTAAGAACCTTAGCGAAACATGCGAATGATATCAAGATATCTGAGGGTTGTTCTTCTAAATAAGCCACTTGGCATTTATTTTTTTTGTCCTTATTTAAATTTTTTTCGCATTTGTTAATTTTTCGTCAATTTTTTGAGGATTATTGCTTCGTCATGACTAGAGGAATCCAAAAAATAAAAAATTATGATCGAAACCTAATTTTTTTGAATAAAAACAAAAATAAGCCAATAAGCCAATTTTGTCGTCTTTATTAAAAAAAAATTAACTTTCGATCGTAATTTTTTACTTTTTAGATTCCTCTTGTCATGAATAAGCAATAATCCTCAAAAAAATTAATAAAAAATTAACAAATACAAACAAAAAAATTGAATAAAAATAAAAAAATAAACCAAATGACTTTATTTAGAAAAACAAACCCCCGACAAAATTAGAGAAGATGACCACCTCCGTACCTCGAATTAAACATGTGTAGTACTACTACTTTGTTAAAGTTACGCTACAGGACAACTACCCACCTGGATTTTTGCCTACAAAAAAAATAGTACTCCTATATTCATAGCATTAAAAATAGTACAACTATATTCATGTAGTAGCATTTATATGAAGAACCGATATTAGTTGACAAATATCTGCCCACACCCTATTCCAGAGAAAATATCTGTATTTTGACAGTCTATCTCCGGTCTCCAATTTATTACGCCCACATTTGTTCTCGGACAAATATTCAAAAATTACGGTAGGTATTAAAAATTATTTCGAGTTTAACTGAGGAGACAAAATTTTTAAGATTTTTTTTTTGATTATCGTATTTTAATTATGGCTGTTGATTTTGTAATTTTCTTTTTTGTTAACGCCACTTCCCTACAAGTGTATTTTTGATAAAAAAAATATACTTGCAAGGGAGCGACGTTAACAAAAAAAAGAGTGGCAAAATCATTTCCCTTAATTATAACAAATACTAATGGTTATACACGTGTAGCAATAAAGTACGTGAATCCCAGAAGAGACACCCTCCAATTCATGTCTTCTTCCCCTTGCATCTTGGATCATAATTTGGGGTTTACGTGTAGATCTCGCAGTTGAATTTTGTTTGATGTTATATTAAATTTTAAAGAGATAGGTCCAGAGTTTTCTTCAATTATCATTGAACTTTGTGAGTGTAGGATAAAGTTGATCCATTGTGAATTAACATTTAAATTGGCCCAAACACTTCTAGCTAGTTTAAAAAATCCCTATTCAATATTTTTAATATGTTCCAAGAAAGTTATAGAACTCACATCTTTTATTTGTTTTCCCTCAAACGTGTCTAGCAAGAAACTAAAAAAACTATAAGGAAATTATTTTTACGCCAGTTTATTAGACAGTGACATTATTATCATTTCCCTTAAATTATTATTATTTTCTACCTTTCTCACAATTTTCTTTTATGACATAAAGGCAATATGGGACGTGATTCCCTTTGGACAATTTTATCCGAATCATTTCAGGCCCTTTCCGGATCCATTTTGATGATCAGAATTGTTGATATATTAGACCTCATTAAGAAAAATAGGCACGTAAAAAATCATGCTAATCGGGTATCGTTTGATATGATTGTGTTTTCATTTCAAGACATATTCATCTCTAGAAAAATGAATTTTATCTAGTGGTGCAATATTTTATAAACCCGTTTTTTCGAAATAAATGTGTTTCGAAAATACATTAAGGGATTGGAGAGCCTCCCATCCCTATTAACATGACATGTTTAGTTTAGCCCTCAATAGTGAACCATGCATAGGATAGAAAAAGAAAAGAAAAGAAAGAAATGAACCATGCAAGGGAAGTCAACACAGTAGGAAAGAGAACCAGATACTACTCTTTAAAAGGTCCGTTGGATTTCTTAAATGTTGGGTCCAGTAAATTTAAAACTCAATGAATGCTATTTTCAGGAGAGTAAAACAAGAAAAACTAGTTACCACATGCAAAAAGGAGATACTAAATGCACGCCACAGGGCCTCAGTGCACCCTCAAACTGAACTCCCCAAGGAGAGTAATATACTACTTGTATGAGAATAAATTATATACACCGACGTGGTAAATGTTTATTTTCTCCAAACCAAATACTTCGTACATTGTTTCAAGTCGTCAAAACAGTTGTCTCAATTAATAGAACATGGTGATATGGCGTAATGTAATTGATTTAGAAAAAACAAATGTTTATACCGACGGTGTATATAATTTAATCTTCTACTTATATATATGATGATGACAAGTTAGTATATGTTATTGTATCTTCACACTTGCATGCCATGGTGGGTTCCCCAATTTAGCAAATATAATTATGTTCACATGGTGTTTATTGTGTCAACAACAATGCACAAATGTTAGTAAAACAAGCAAAGAGAATCTCTACCAGTTATATATATATATATATACACACACATTGAGATCAAGTCAGGACACCCTAATTTAGTGTTAGGTCCGGACTTTTGCTCTCAGCTGTTCGATTGTATTTTCAATGGTCCACATCAGCAGAAAATTTGTTCGCACGAACAAACTGTCTGTGCATCTAGACCATTAATTGAAAACACAATCCAACGGCTGAGATTGTGGTCCGGACCTAACACAAATATATATATATATATATATAGAGGCGGTTCTGGGGACACTTAAAAAAACCCTTCCAAGTTTCCGATCGAATTTTGATGATCCGAGCCTCTCAATGTAATAAGAATGTGATTTTAAGGGTGTCCGCGAGAAATCAGCAAAAAAAAAGACCGGGAAAGGCTTCATCCGAACATTTTTTTATTGAACTTTATTGAACGGTCCAATAAAAAACTGCTCAAATCAAGCCCTTCCCGGTTAGTTTTTTTGCCAGTTTCTCGCGAGTAACCTTAAAATCATGTTTTGAACACATTGAACGGCTCGGATCATCAAAATTTGATCGGGAACTACGAGATTAAGATTTGGAGGAATTTTTTAGAAGTTTTTTTAAGTGTCTCCGGAACCGTCCCGTGTATATATATATATATATATATATATATATGTATGTATGTATGTATGTATGGAGTAGTTCCTTTCTGTCATGACTAAACTAAAACAATTACTACTATTTTAAATGCAAATAGGAGTACCTCTCAACCCCCATCTCCCGCTACCGTAGTCTAGCCCGCTATTGCCACGATGACGGCTGCTCACCGCATCCAGGCCTAAAACCATCCTGAAGCTCCCATTTCATAAATCTTTTTAAAAAATGAGTAGTTTATTTTACATTTTTAAACTTAAAAATTTTTAAACTTAAAAATAAAGTAAATGAAAAATAATTTTTCAATTTTTTTGCATCTTATGAAAAATCTTATCGAGATCTTCCAAATAAGATCCATATCGCATATTTTTAGATTTCAATAAACTTATAATTTTTGAGCTTAAAATTGCCTTTTTAAAAAATAAGGACTTATTTTTGGTTCCGGAACGGAGCCAAAAGTATCCTTAAACTTTTTTCTTCGGGCATAGTATGTAGCTGTCATCTGCTTTTCTCACTATTCATAAACCACTTTGGTTGTTGATCATACTTTGTTTAGACATTAAAGATGCGTGCGATACATTGTGCACATATCATGTACGTATCATATTTGTGGAGCCAACTACGAGTTACACAAAAATGATCAAACTACCCCAACGCTCACGAACACGACACTGACGACAGTATGGCATTCTAATGCAACCATGTCAACCCCAGGCCCGAAGAGAGGGGGCCTCAGAATCATGGAAGAACCAATCGTGTTGTAAAAACAACCATTTAACGACTAACTAGTCGTTGACGATCCCCTAATCCCAAATTGATTCATACACACCCTCGTAGGTGGTCGCAAGCAGAATATTGCATTGTCGTCGCAAACAAATATGAGAGGTGATCGACCATCAATTTAAACCTGATTCATGTACTAAACGAGAAAAAAGTCGAGTTTTTCAAATGCAAGCTTGACCCATTTGCTACATGGGTCTAAAATTCGAATGCGAGCTCAAGTTCAGCTTGATTACTAAACAAGTCGAGCTGATTACGAGTAACTGGGTTCAATTGCAGCCCCCAAATAGAGTGTGAAAATACAACATGTTCTTAAATTAGGATAGAGGAGGCGTTTTTCGCTAAACTTTAGGCCCCGTTTCGCAACGCGAAATAAAAACTTATTTTTTAAGAAGGCAATTTTAAATTCAAAAATGATAAGTTTATTAAAATCTAAAAATATGCAATATGGATCTTGTTTAAAAGATCTCATTGAGATCTTTAATACGGTGCAGAAAAAATTAAAAAATTATTTTTCATTTGCATTATTTTTTAGTTTGAAAATGTGAAATAAGTACTTATTTTTTAAGAAGGTGTTCTGGAACGGGCTCTAAGTGGATCAAAGCAAATATTTTCACTAATTTTTCGAAAGATCATTCTCCTTACCTGTATCAAGTGAAATACTAGTACTATTTTGCGAAAACTACTTCGCTATTGATATTAGCATATAGTCCAACAATAATAATACAGGGAAACGCACCACAAGAGGGGTATTGACTAATGGTGTATTGAGACTGATTTTGGATGCATTATAGAAGCTCAACTCTCTCCCACGATACAGACAGAAGAAACCAGACCCACAAAAAAAAGCTCAAAATCTGTTTCTCTCTCAGAAATCTATACATACAAAGCACCTACATACAGACAAGACCCCGACCCCACCCCCCATCTCTCCTCTCCCCATTTCCCCCAAGACACCTCGTGTGCGTGATTGAAAGACAGACAGAGAGAGAGAGGGAGACAAAAATTTTCGAGAGAGAGAGAGAGACCCACTAATGGCGGCACAAGCCCATGAGGGCGAGCAACCAACCAACACGGCCGAACTCTCCGACAACCAACAACAAACCCACGAAAAACTCCTGACTTCCTACCTGGGTCTAACCTTCGCTGTCTACCTCGGCCTCACCCGAAGCTCCTCTCTCTCGTCCCTCCAATCCCGCAACAGGGACCTCTGCCTGAAGCTGATCGAGGCCGAGGAGCAGCTCCGCCAGCTGCGCTCGCGCCGCAAGGAGGACTCCAAGGCCAACGCGCGCGTGGTCGAGATCTTCGCCAGCCAGCGCCACGCGTGGCGGCGGGAGGAGGAGCGGCTGCTGCGCGGGATTGACGCCGCGGCGGAGGAGATCGCCCGGCTCCGGGAGCGGGCGGGGGAGCTGGAGAGCTCCGACGCCGAGCTGAGGAGGGAGGTGGAGGAGCTGAGGAGAGAGGTCGGGGAGAGGGAGGAGATGCTGAATTTCGTCACGAGGCAGCCGGAGTTCGAAGAGGGAGGGCGGTGGTGTTCGGAGGCGGCAGTGGAGGCGGTGGGTGCGGGGTTTGGGGAGTTTAGGGTTTCGGAGGGGGTGGGAGGTGAGGTGGGAGAGGAGGGATTTTTGGAGAGAGAGGGGTATGGTGGTGTGGAGGAAATGGGGGCTGCTGTGTATGGAGATAATGATGGGTTTAGTTCTGAGTTGAGGAATTCTGCTTCCAAGTTTTGGGCTGAAAGAGCGAGTGTTTGGCAGGTTTGATGATCATTTGTTCGTCTTTTATTCTTGTTCTCCGATTGCTTTAGTTATTGATGGAGTTTTTGCATAATGGTTTTTCTTTTTTCTTTTTTCTCTTCTGTTTGGTAGCTTAGAATATGGAATATGGAAATGAGAGAAAATGAAAGAAAGATTTGTGTGTGTTAAGGGGATGGGAGTGTATCCTCTCCAGTTAATGGAATTGTCTCACAAGTGTGCGTCGTACAAACTGGAATTGTCTCACAAGTGCCGGCCGGTCCTACAAACATATCTTCATGTGAAGATATCCTGCATTGTGAGAAATTATTGGACTGTCCGGGACTGGGGAGGATCCCATCCCTAATGGGATTTGGGGCTGTGAAAACAAAATGTGAAAAGACCAGCATATCTGTTTCCTTTCTTCCTTTTGTTGTGTCCTTGCAAATTTCAAGTCAATTTTAAAGAGGACTGGTGTTGAATTCTGATGACAGCTTGACTCTGCATTTGCAGCTAATGCTGTTTTGTTACGATAAGGATATCTGCTTTTGGAAGTTTGTTTCGTAGATTGGTTTTGCGGGAATGGTTTGTTGTTTTGATGCCATTGACGTTGGAAAGATTGCTGCTTCATGTGTAATTGTTATTGTTTAGGACCATATCTTCTGAAGTTGATCACCGAGCGTTAATTGGCACCAAAAGTTCAAATTTAATTGTGTGTTTAGCTCATAACCAAGTCCCATCAACACTCTTCCTCGTGGAGTGCTGATATAACTTGCAATTTGTCTGATCATTTGTATTTCTTTTGTTGGGATTTTGTCCTCATCCCCTTATCCATGACTTCGTGATATTTTGATCTTTGTCGGTACCCACTTGATTTGGCTTTTTTTGAATCACAAACAACTCTTGATTTCAGTATTTCTTGTTGTTTACCGTTGTACTTCCCCATTTAACTGGTCCACTGCTCATCAGTCTTCTTATCACTGTTGGGGTATCTTCTTCCTACATCGTTGTCATCCAACTGTAATTGGTATTATTGGACCTGACTTGGTATTTCCAATTAAATAAGTCCCGGTAAAGACAAATTACGTTGGAAAGTTGAAAGATATTGATCAATATGAGGGCACTTCTGTTGGATTTTCCTTTTTTTTATTTTTTATTATCTGGATTGCACTAAGGAGCCCGTTGCATAATTGGAGTCAATTTCATAATGTTACCAATAAAAAAGGAGTTAATTTTGTGATATCTCTCTTTCATGGACTCATCTAAGTTTGTTGTGGATATGCCCTTTTGTTCTTGCTTTCCTGTTTTTTCTTTTGGCTTCTGACTGTTAATTTCTTTTACAGAATTTACCTTTTCTCAGTTTCAAACACAACAAATTTTTGCACGCACTGAAGGTGATTTAGATTTTCGTATTTGATCATATTTGAGATGTAGGAATTGCTTCTCTTGCTATAATCCATTCGGAAAGTGTGGTCCAATTAAAAATCATCAGTTCACGTGGTACTGTCTGATAGAATTGGTTACAAAAAGATGAAGTTTCCCTTTCATCATGAATTGGACTGATAATTAACGTGCAAAATCTCCTTCTTGGGTAACATTATACATTTTCCCAACTCTTATTGTTGTTTTGGATGCCAACTTGGTGAGTGTTTAACTTTGGTAATTTTGAAGGGACTTATCAGATTGCTAAGGAGAACTTAAGACTTGGGATTATGCTATTTCCACAATATGTTGATTTCATGTGTTCTTTGTTGCAGGATGTACAGTATGAATCCCTTGAATCATTGTGTCATCTGAAGCATTTTGCTTCGAGGTAAATTTGAACAGTCTGCATTAAATCACAGTGTAGGTTGTAGCATAATGCAACTAATAGAAGTGCATCAACTGTTTATTCTCAGAAGGGAGTCCCCTTGGAAGTTGGAAGGTGAAGCCTCAGGTGTATCCTCTAAACTGAAGTTACTTGAGCAGGAACTGCTGAATTTGGAAAGAATTGGGAAAAGTGATCTATCCAAGGTACCGTCAAAAATGCGGAAGCAAACAAGGAGATATCAAACTCTTGCGGGGAAGATCGATAACTTATGTAGAAGAATGGTAATGCATAACAAGTTAGCAGTCTACTTTTGCAACTTTTTGCTTTTACATAAAATTTGGTTCGTCTTCTTTCACCCCCAAATCTTTCACCCGAGTAGTTTAGTGATCTTTTCACTATATGTCACCGTACTGCTACATACAATTCACATTTCAATTAGCACCGCGTCTATTTTTTTTTCTTGTACAGTAATTGTTTTCTTTGCCAATCAAAAGAAAATTGTTGTACAGTAAGTAGAAATTAATACCCAGGATTTTGAGAAAGACAAGGATGGTATATCAATTGGTGCATTAGATTTTTGGGATGTAGAAGATTTTTAAGAATGATGTTGCACATGGACCAGAGTTGTGAGGACTGGAAATCAGACATCCAAGTTGCAGAAATTTGTATTGATCAAATAATTAATACTCTATTTTATGCTGCTTTCAGCTGTTTTCATTATCAAGTATGCGTAGTACATGGCTGTGCGAGCATTTATCTTGATAACGCTGTTTGGCTTATCAAAGGCAAAGCTTACATCCTGTGTTTCCTCTGAAGGATAATACGAAATGTTTATGTAGAATCCGAAAACTAAAAAAAAATAATGAAGGAAAAAAGATGTCTATTTAAAACTTCTGCTCAATTTTATTGGTTTTTCAATGAAGGGGATTGACTTAGAAAAATTGGATTCTTTTGTTAAGTCTTCTGTAGGAATTAACTAAGGAGGTGTCTAAGTAGCATATTTTTAGTATATATGAGCAGAGGGTGAACTTTTTTGGGGAATTGGGGTCAGTGCTGGGTATCTCATTTTGCAGTTTCATTTCTTCCTCCGTTCAAGTCTGTATTCTTGCACGAATATCATTTATGCATCTTCTCTCTCTAGCACTATGACGATTGTTTCGTAGTACTAGTGATTGACGGAAAACTCCATCTCATTTGTTTATAGCAGGCAAGTGATCCCACTTTGAGCTCAGAGTTGCGAGCACAAAGGCAAACCGAGTTTTTGATTGAAGCATTACGTCTCCAGCAGCGTGCATCTGAAACTGGACAGAAGCTAATGGCATTACAAACTGAGACAGGAAAGGGGTATTTTGGGGATGATATGGAAAGTCAAGCCAAACTGACGACGAGGCGGTGCTTGGACTCCATTAAAAACAACTTCAAAGAAATCCAGAGGAATCTGGAGATTTGGTTGGCAAGAATTGTTGGAGATGTTGAAGGGATTCTAGCCAGAGATGGCGCTTCTCGTGTAAAGGAGTATTATGTATCCAGGTATCCATTTGTTCAATAGAGATGTTTAGACTAGTATAGTACACAATCCCAATCAATATGTTCCTCTTTCGGTCAAGTTCAGGTCTGGCACAAACCCATTTAAGTGGTGATAAGAAGTCCCACAGAAGCGGAATGATTTCATTGTTCAAAGAGAAACCAAGGAGGAAAGAAGATTAATTTGAGATAAGGGTATCAAAGAGGATTGGAAACACTCATTTTAAAGAAGTTAGTAAGCACCAGTAGTAATGATATGAACTTGTGATACAGATAAAGGTGGAACCCTTGTGTAAAGCTGTACGTTATTTTTTATAATTAATATTCTAGGGAAGGAGAAATGCTATGGGTTGAGGTTTCTTTATAATTGCTCAGTTATTTGATTGACTAAAATTTTGCTAGCATAAAAAGAGTATCTAATCCGACATTCAAATCTAAACTAAGCATCACCTTGTATGGAACTCTTGAGCTAGCACGGGTGCTCTACAGCGTCCGGGATTGTGCCTGGTTGTTGGGATCTGTACTCCGTTGTTGGACCTAAAAACAGAGAGGAAGAAGAAGAAGAAGAATTATGCTTGTGTTTACACTTATTTTTGGCCAAATTTTAAGAAGATGATTTATTGAAGAATTAATGGCCAAATTATTATTTTTTGGGCCTTGGTTACATTTATGGTGGACCACAATTGGGCCGAATTGGATTTGGAATGGCTGATTGGGATTAATGCGCCACATTAATATTTGGAGCAGGACTTAATTAGTCAAGGCTCAATACTTAGGCTTATTTGGCCCAATTGGGTAGGAGCCCAGATTAGGTTTAGGTCTTGGCCCAATTAATTAAAGCCCAAGCCCAAATCAATAAAGGCTCAGGTTCATTGTCAAGTTTAGGCCCACGTAGCCCAATTGATTGAAGGTCCAAATTCGTTTTTCAAGTCGGGGCTCATTTTTGTAAAGGCCTAGATTAATCAAGTCTGGAATTATTTTGACCCAATTAGAAAGAGGTCTAAAGAGAATATGGTGGAATGAGAAGTATGAAATAAACTCTCTCATACCTAAGGGCCTCACCACTCAAGGGTGACAAAATCACCAAAAATGGCCTTCAAGTAATTGCCTTCTTTGGAAAGGATTGAAGCTTCTTCAATCAGGCCTGCACAATCAACTCACAAGCAGTTCAAGGGTAACCAAGTCAAGAAGGTCATAAGCTGCTTAGTCATACTTGAAAAGCAGCTCAAGGCCTGAATGACTGTCATCCTTCAACGTGAAGCAAGGCTCGGGACATATGGTATTCATACAGCCCAAGCAGTTGCTAGTAGCTCAAACGCCTAGAAGGTTCTCTCCAACAATCGAAATTCCTTTTTGGGCAATTCCCCATGCATACAAGTAGCTTAATCAGGCTAGCATAAGCAGCTCAAGGCCTGGAGTTTTTCTTCAACATGAAGCAAGGCACATGAAGCAAGGCTTGGGACACTTGGTAGCTATGTAGCTCGTGCATTCGAGCAGCTCAAGGCCCGGAGCTTTGCCTATAAAAAACTAGAATTGAAGGCCTTAGCAGGGGTCTATGACCATCAAGTTCAGCGCTTAGCCAAATTATCTTTACTTTTCAGCGAAGTACTTTATCTTTCCGTTCAATCTAGCCTTGCCTAGATTTTATTTTCTTTCATTTTCTTGTACCCAAACTTTGTTACACAGTTAACGAAATTTGTTTACTTTTATCATTCTGTCCTACTTTTTCTTTCCATTTTCCATAACGGTTGAGAAATTTTAAGTTCTTTTTCATTAAGGCAAACCACGAACCACATACGGCCTCACGTCTTAGGTCGTAAGCAATCGTTCTGTACGAAAGTCAGATTTGGGGCATTTAGGCCTTAGCACGAATTCCGACTGCAATCCAGTCTTGGCACACCCGTGACAAAGAGAAAATTGTGCATGTCTCGCGGTTTACTAATTTTGCTCTTTTTGAGGAAAACAGCTTGAGGAATTGAGGTAGTACTTTTTGTTCGTTGGTTACTATGTCGGCGCATACCAAGGTCTGAAGAAAGAGTTCTCTATAGACCTACAGAACAACTTCCAACTTTATCTGGGTTTGCCTGGTTATGGGATCATGGGAAGGGGGAGATTTCCGAGAGGGAGGTAGAGTTTGAAATGTTCATCACTTCCAGTTGTGAATAGGAATTTACTTCTGAGTTTATCCTGCTCTGTGTTCTATTACACCAATCTTGTGACGTAGTCAAGCTTCTCTCCGATCCCACTCTGTACTTGCAGTACGGAGTAGCAGTGATCAAATCGATTCATCTTGTAACAATTGCGACAATTGCAATGAAACGATAAATCCATAGTTATTTGATTGGTCTGATTGTTAATTTAACCTTAGTTGCATGGACCACCGTACAATGTGTGGACCGGAGAGAGACTTCAAACCCAGTGCTATGTTAGTCTCATATGACGCTTTGTTTTAAGACTGGAAAGTCTTCTTATACCAATAGCAGTTCAAAATAAGGAAGCCAAATTGTGCTCCTGGTGCCATTCAAAAAACTCGGTCGAGAAACTTGGTCTTAATTTGAAGGCATTATAGCTACTTTTCTGACAATACTAATTTCTTGTGCACAAGATGTAGTAAAACGCTAATTTGATTTACTTATATGTAATAAATGAATATCCATCTTCAAATCATGGCCTCCATTTTGGAGATGGAACATGCAGCTGGGTTGGAGGTAATGATTCTGGATTTGGGAGAAAGGCAACTGGGTTGAAGAGCCTCGCCGTAACATATCTTCATGCTCATGGAGAGAGTCGAGGAAGAAAAGAAATGGATACACTCACACATCTTAAGTGTAATTTTTCAAATTTTCATGACAACTTGCCAGATTGAGGTTCAATCATCGATTACGTATGCCTGTGTTGAAACACATTCCAAAAAACGTAAGTGGAAGAAACGCAAGTGCGAAACGGTCCAACATGGACAACAAGGGCCCAAGCCCAAGCCCACACAACATCAAACTATGATGGATTCATGGTGCTGGTCTAATTTTCTCGGGTACACTTTCAAAACCAATCATAAGAAACTAAAACACAAACATCCAATTTCATTAGCTATGATCGTGTCCGCTAAACCTTAACATACCTGATCCAAGTACACACAGAATTGGGAAGGACACAATACTAGTAGTAGTGAAACCACAAATGTTCCTTATTATCATCTTCCATATATTTGTTCCAACATAAAGTTACCAGGAAGAAAAACAAGCTTCAGAAGATCAAACAACATCAAGCAGAAGCTTCTTCATGCAACTGTTTCACCTTAGTGACATAGTCACTCATTGCTTCCTCCTTGGATTTTCCTGCCACAAATCGCGTAAACCACAGTGAGGGCCAATTAAATTAAATCACATGAAAGACCAGACGGCGCAAACTGTTTTTTGCACAAAAGTGAAAAATATAAATAAATGAGGAGCATTCACATGAAAAACGATGGCCCAGACACTACCAACAGAGCGAATGTTCTACAACTTCATAGTCAAAGACGGAGTACAATACCTTCAACAGCCTTCCATGCGTCCCACTTAGCCCTGTCCTTCATGTTGAACATACCAGGGCGGCCTGTGGACCAGAAGCAACATACAAGATGAGACTCACTTATGAATAAAACAAGAAAAAAAGGAAGACTACGCAGAACAAACTGTATTTTATTCCAGGAAAAAGGTTATCAGTAGCTATTCACTGACTAGTATTCACTGGTCCAACAGTAGATTGCTTGAACAGTCCGTACAGAATAAGCTTGTTTTCATTAGTAGTACTCTCGGGCAGGGTCTTGGCTTTCTCAGCATGCTCCTCAAATTCCTCCTGCAGGCATCAAAGTTGTTCGATATCAGGACACTAATGGCAAGTCTGAAACTGCATTAGAGTGAAACTTAGAATGCTCTCATATTCACAGTCGATAGGGTAACTTTGGATGTCAAATTACTAAAAAAGCTAACAATGAAATAATATGACAGGAAATTGGGAAAGCCAACCTCACCAGAATCTACAATTAAAGTACAACGTGGCATCTCCATGGTTAAAAAAACTTGTCAGTCACCATAGTTTATGTTATTGACTATGAAAACACTTTTTTTCCTGTAAATTCAATGTTCAAACTAGACGTTTACTGAAGTTGACACAATTTGTATTGCAGCAGAAAGGATTTAGAAACTCATTCAGTCATTATGAAAATAATCAAGCTTTGAGTCTCTCATCGTGTTACATAAGATCATTGGGTCTTTAAAGGCCTGACAGTTGATGAGGAAAGCTGATGTGTTATTGGCAGCAGAAAGGATTTACAATCTCATTAAGTTAGTACGCAGTATTGAAGCTTTGTCTGTCATTAAAATTACGGGAACATCATTGCGTATTAGAAAAGGCCCGTCAGTTGATGAGGATAGCTGGCATGTTTTTCGGGTTTCTAAAACGATGAAAATAAATTTCCCTGTTATACACAATACCAACGATGCACATGGGCTCCAAATGTTTACAAGTATGACAAAAAATGAGAGAGAAGTTTGAAGCAAGATTTGGTGATAAACATCATAAGGGGTGAAAACAATGGGGAAAAAACACAGAAAGGAATATGGTTCTGTCCATGAGCATTAGGAGGCAAATCCATCAGAGAGAAATAATAGCATCTTTCATCAGAAAGGAATAAAAGCATCGAAGATGGCAGTAATGCATGAGAACTTTAAAAAAGGTTATTCTGGATTCTTTCCTTCTATTTGCTTCTTTCAGTGACTAAGGAAGTTCCCATGGCATGTCACGATTTATTCGAATACAAATTGATCATCTTGAATTGAATGCAAAAAGAGAAATAAAATAAAAGCAAAAAGCATACGGGAGCAATTCAAATTAGATAAATGTACCGACTGGACCATTTTAACCTGGGTAGACCAAAACCCAGGCTCAAACAAATTTCAAACTAGATAAATTTTGATAAAAATAATTGGTGTTTGGTAATTTTGATAAAAATATGTGGCATGTTTGTATGCGTACTGTTATTATCACCACACGTATCAGTATTTTGCTCCACATCAGGGATGAAGCTCCTTTTTATCTATAATAGCGAACTGATGAAGCTGCTTTGAGCTTCTTTGTCACTTAAATTAAAACCTAGGTGAGACCTCCACATGTTTGTCCGATCAAAGCTGAACAACTCGCCCAGATTACAAATCAAAACGATAAACACTCAAATTAATAGCTGTATCAACACTAACCATGTTACTAGCCACGAAGAAACTATATATGTGCAAGAACAGACAGAAACTTAGATTCAACCGTTAAGAAGATTATATTTGAATTGAATGACCATGTGAATTACAGCAGATCCCTTCTAATAAAGATTATAATCATAAAATCCCTCTTAGGGATTCAAGTAGAGATTATGAGATGAACAAACCCTTGCATCTATCACTAATATAAATGGAACACCAATTTATGGTGTGAACGGCGGTTTGAGGCTGACTCCCACTGTTTTTCCACACTACCCTTTTGAAGGGTAAAGAAAAACTACCAAGGGGAAAAAAACTGCCACCCCAAATTCTTTTCTCCTATCTTTTCAACCTTTAGATTTCAGATTTCATCACTGATTAATCAGAAGTCAAGATTCTCTTATCATCTTTTATATAACATTGCACACGCTTCACGTGGGCCTGGGTGCCTAGCATATACACACGTTAACAACCAAATCATGCCGTTTTTTCTATTTCCAAGAAACTCATCTCTTTATTGAGGTTCAAATCTCCTGGCACCTCATACCGTTTTTTCTATTTCCAAGAAACTCATCTCTCTCTCAATATATTTTCAGGAGCTCTTAAAAATATGTGTTTTAAATAAATTGAACAGCTTTGATAATTTGTGTGAATGTCCCACGCAAAACTTTTGTCAAATTTTGTGTGAGCAAAACTGGCCCTTATATAGATATATATAGATTTGTAATTTTTTCCACTAATTGGAAAGGAAGTGACCCCATTTGAATACGTAATTTTTTAAGGACGAACGTGGTTCGACTATGTATTTATGAGTATGCAAGAAAAAAAACTAATACGTCATGGGTATGCAAGAAAAAAAAACTAATCCTTCGTACAAATTCTGTAAAAGTTGCAATTTAGAGAATGGTCGGTTAAGATAAAAAATATATTTTTGGAGCAAGCCATATTTGTTTATCAAAAGACAAAACCTAATTATATGACTTCACAATAATTTTCTTCTTCACATTTTTTCGCACAACATATAACTAAATTTCCCTTGAGCGGTGCCACCCCGTGCCAGAATCCTGGCTCCGCCCCTGACCAGAATCTAATAAGAACAGTACAAGAAACTGGAAACTTAATCCCAATTCTCATCTAAGCGCCCAAAGCATACAGATCAAAGAAAAAGGACCCAGAAACCAAAATCACCAAAAACATATCAAAACCGACTGACAAGGAGTGGATGAAACAGCTAAATTCAAGATACCCAGAAGCTAATAGTTTGATTCAATTTTTGAGAGAGGAATAAAAAAGATACCTGCAAACCCATTTCTCGGCTTCTCTGGATCTCAAATCTGCTTCGCTCTAGATTACTCCGCTGCGTACAGGAGTGGTATAGATGCGTAGATATAGCGATGGAGAGTGACTTCCCAGATTTAAATCTGAGTGATCACCCAATAAACTACGTGGGGTCAATATGATGGAAAAATTATTGGCTGCCTCGTCACTTCAGTCCTCAACACCAAGTGTGTCGGTTATTAATTGTTGTGGATAGTGCTGCTAAACAAACAAAACAGCTCGATCTCGGTTTGAATTTTCACTTTGTTCAAACTTATTTATAAAAAAAATATAAGCAAAATTCAATCACGTTTTTACATTTATTTATAAATTCAAATCAAGCTTGAGCGTATTCGTATTTGGTTCGATAGACTCGTGAACAAAGAGGTCAATCCGTAAATACAAAAATATAGAGTAGAATAAATAAATATCACTAATATGAGAATGAGCTGGAAGATATTTCACAAGTTGAGAAATGCTAAGTGCAAAGAAAATGAGCAAAGAAAAAACCTTTAAAGTGAAAATGGACAAAGAAAAGACTCTTAAAGTGTCTTGTCTTTTCTTTGCCCATTTTTTTTGTCTCTAGCACTCTTCATCACCAGTTTTACTTTACAGTATTATTGCATCCAAATAGGAAATCTCCTATATGAGATATGAAAATCTAGGGCTACATTAAATCCTATGTAAATCTGCCTTGGAGCAATTCAAAGGGTTAATTTAGAAAATTTGGAGCTATTATCACATTCTTCTAGCTGGCTAGGATTTTATGATTTTGAATTAGCTCATTTCATCTTGGAACTTAATAAGCTTAAGCTCAAACTTGAAAATTTGAAACTTCACGAGCTTAAGTTCATGTTTGGAAGATCGAGATTGGCTTTTCACGAGCCAAGTCAAACATATCACGAATACAAAACTTCAAGTTCGAGTCAAATCTGAACAATTAGTATAAAAAATTGAGCAATGCTACTAGTACTGCAGAAGTGGGTATAGACAGCGCATACAGCGCGTGTTTGGGCTCGTCTCAGGTCTAACAAAAATAATCAGAGCCGCTCATTTTGTTCAATATATTTTGCTTAAGGTCTCCGTAAAAAATCAGCTCCATCCGATATCGATAAAAGCATTTACGAAGCATCCAAAATTGCTTATGAAAATTTTTAAATCGATTTTTGACAATTCGTAAATGCCCTTATGGATGTCGGATGGGACTGATTTTTTATGGAGACTTTAAGCAAAATCTATTGAACAGAATGAGCGGCTCCGATTATTTTTGTTAGATCCGAAATGGGCCCAAATGCGCGCTCTACGTGCTGTCTGTGTCACTTCTGCTGTACTGTAAAAAATTCCTCAAGCTCTCGCCAAGCTTAAGCACATATAGAAAGGAATCGAGCTAAGCCTAGATATTACGTGTTTGGCTTGTTTTACTCAATCAACACCCGTAGTTACGGATTTGAGGTAGAGAAAGCTGTTAGGCATTAGGTGACGACCCAGAACCACCGAGTAATTATCCCAATATGATAACGTACAAGCGGTGGGTAGGTGGGCAGTAGATTACTAGGCTCCAACGACCCATCTACCGGTGGGAACCAAAAAGATTTAATTTGCATCATTTTGGGCAATGGCTACGATGCTTCCAAGCGATTTGGGAGCATAATGCTCTCAATTGTTTTTAACCGTTAGATTGTATGAGTGAATCTTAATATTGGTCTAAATTGTAAAACATCTCTGTAGTTAATGTAGTAATAAAATATACGTAATAAGTGTTACATTAGTAAAATGATATATACACCAAATTTTTATGGTAAATTATATTGCAATTTTTGGTGGAAAAATAGTAAGTCATCTCATTTTTTGGCAAATTCACCTTGCTTTTTGAGAATTGTTTTGATCGAACAGCTGTGATTACATATTCTTCAATCTAAAAGTCTATTTTCGATGGAAGCATCATGCTCCCATACCACTTGAGAGCATGACATAAATTTTCATCCATCATTTTGGGATATGATGATCTCCTTTTCGATTTTTTGTTTGATTTAAGAATCTTGTTTGATTTTCCTTTTTTGTGATTGTTTTTCTTTCCAATATTTATGGCAGAAATTTTCATCCATTATTTTGGGATATGATGATCTCTTTTCGATTTATTTAAGGATCTTTTTTCATTTTCTTTATTTTGAGGTTGTTTTTTTTTTCTTCCTAATATTGTATACATCAGCGAATGCATGTAGAGTTAGTAAATAGTAAGTTAGTCAACGGGGGTGGTTATTCATAGCCCTCAACCCCAAACGCGCACGACGAAGGTCGAACCCTGGCCTCCCACAAGGAGAGGACCAACAGATGCGTGCCAACTGGGCTAGAGCTCTTTGGCATTATTCCGTGGTTGTTCGAATGTCTCTAATTACTCCGAAAGACTTTAGTATTATTTTCCCTAAATTTATGGTTTGATATTTTTTTTTGGTATTTTTTTAAAAGGGGGAACCGAAGTTTTAAAGAATCCATATAAGACAACAAAAATGTCAATTGTTTTAGTAGTTTGTCTTTAATTTTTTTTTTTTTTGTCATATTTTTTTTGGACTCATCTTGTTCAAATGAATGATTAATTAAAAAAACAACAGAAATCTAACAAGAATGAAAAAATAAATTCGAACAAAAGTACCTGAATAAACAATACCAAAAATTTAGGGAGAATGAAGTTTCGTGAATTATTGTGCTTAATTTTTTGACTCTATAAATCTTGGCAAGGGGCAGTGAACTTGAGAATAAATTATGTTTTATATTGTTTTGATGATGAAGTTATTGGGATTGAATGCGAATATATTCAACGAAAGTGATAAGAGTATATTTCATTTGCGTGAAATCAGTGAATTTATACAGATTGGAGATAGATTTGATGGATGGGATGGAAATTATTGTTTTTGTAATGGGTTAATGACTGGAAAACTAGTGAATGGATATAGCCATCTGTTTTGTCAACCGGATATAAAAAGCGGTATGTTATCACCTTGCAGGATAGGATATCGATCCGAAATAGTTATATCTGGTGGTTGTCATATTCTCGGATTGTATATCCGCATGCAAATATAATAACATCCTCTCTCCCTTGTTCTTAGAGCATCCACAATGGAATAAGCAAAATAAAAAATTGTTAAAGTTAGCAATGTTAGATCATAAAAGCGCTCACATTGGAATAACCAAACCTAGCAACCTCTTAACAACTCATCAAATTTTGGTTTTTTAATAATCAAAGTTAGCAATATTTTGTCAATAATCAAATTTTATATCTCAATCAAGTACACCAACATTTACACAAAAACCCTCTCTCTCTCTCTCCCTCTCTCTCTCTCAAAAATGTTTTCAAAAAATAATTTTAAAAAACTGTAACTTTCAGATTTTTTCAGAAACTTTTTTTTTACAAAAAATAATTTTTTCAAAAAATTTAAAAACTGTAAGTAAATACAATGTGTTTTTAAAAAAAGTGTTTTTGAAATTTCAAAACTCTTTTATAGAAAACTATTTTTTACACAAAATCTGTTTTTAAAAAATTGTATTTATAGTTTTTAAAATTTCAAAACTATTTGTGTAAATACAATTCTTTCAAAATTGTATTTACAGTTTTTAAGTGAACAAAGTGTGTGTTTATTGAAAAAAAAATTGTTTCGAAAAACTAATTTTTTTGAACTATTTCTAACATAAACTGTTTTTTTTCCTTCAAAAACCGCTTTTTCAAAAAATATGCATGAAATAAAGAGAAAAAGTTTGGAGGGCCCATTTGTTTTGATTATGGGCAAAAACTAACCAATATGGAATTTGACATTGCTAACTTTAGCAACCTCTAAATGGATAATCAAAATCTGATGTGGCATGTTTTGGTTATTCACATTTGCTTATTCCACTGTTGATGCTCTTACTATTATATATCCGCCTTCATATTCGGCCTCATACTTGCGAAAATGCAACCTATCATTTTAATTCTATATCTACCACAAAACAAACTAAGCATATTTATATCATCTCTTCTATAAATTACTTAGAAGAACCATATACAACATATTCTCCCTATATATACTGTCATTTTATCATATCGATCCTCCCTACTATATCCACTCGATCACAACTAATACGGTCGGCAAACGAACAGCAGGAGTATAACCTTAGTCGGTATCCTATTTTGCTGGATCAATAGTGAAGGGCTTAATAATTAATACTACAGTATGTCACAATATCGCATACTTGTAAGATATATTTGAGATATGTTTAATCCGCATCATAAACACTTTTGACTAACGCCAGATAGATAGCCATCTTAAATATAGTGTAATCTGCATGTTTATAACATTAATTAGTCAAACAAAATGATCTTCTTATATATATATCTATGGTGGTATATATATAAAGCTTGAAAATAAGTATGGACATTACATCATTGTCATCTTCCATGCACACAACACTAGTAGTAGTGAAACCACAAATGTTCCTTATTATCATCTTCCACATATTTAATTTGTTCCAACACATGCAAAGCTATCAGGGAGAAAAACAAGCTTCAGAACATCAAACAACATCAAGCAGAGACTTCTTCAAGCAACTGTTTCACCTTAGTGATATAGTCACTCATTGCTTCCTCCTTGGATTTTCCTGCCAAAAATCGGGCAAACCATGCATGGTGAGGGCCAATTAAATTAAATCACATGAAAGACCACACTGCATGCGCTTATAATGGGTCTGGTTGACATCGTTAATTTCCGTTTCCTATTTTGTTTTCTTTTATTGGAAATACATAGAATTTGTTTGGCAAACTACTTTTGGAAACTGTTGTTGGGATTTTCTCTCTCTTTCAAAATACAACTCTTTTTTCATCAAACTCCAAAAATATGTTTTCAATATTTGTAAACTGCGTTTTGCACAAAAGTGAAAAATATAATACTCCGTAAATGAGGAGCGTTCACATGAAAAACGATGGCCTGGACATTACCAACAGATCGAATGTTCCACAACTTCATAGCCAAAGACGGAGTACGATACCTTCGACAGCCTTCCATGCATCCCATGACTTTGCCTTGTCCTGCGTACGGGGGCAGCCTATGGACCAGAAGCAACGTACAAAATGAGACTTAATTATGAGTAAAAAAAGAGAAAAAGCAAGATGTACTAAAGCAAAACAAACTATATTCTATTTCAAGAAAAAAGTTATCAGTAGCTAATTACTGACTAGTATTCACTGGTCCAACAGTAGCTTGCTTGAACAGTCCATACAGAATAAGCTTGTTTTCATCATAATTAGGAGTACTCAAGGGCAGGGTCTTGGCTTTCGCGCAATACTCCTCAAATTCCTCCTGCAGGCATCAAAGTTGTTCGATATTAGCACGCTAATGGCAAGTCTGAAAGTACTGCACTAGATTGAACTTAAAATGAATGACATTCTCATATTCATATATAGCCTATGGGGTGTTGGAATCCACCCATAGTGGTGGGGTGTTTTTGTACAACATCCATAATTAAGAGTATTGTGTGTAATTTTCTTGGAGCCTCCCTGTATATATTTTTGTTGTAAACCCAATGTGAGGGTGGGGTTGCACAATGTGAGGGAGAGGGTAAGGAAAGTGGGGAGCTGCTTGTGGCTCTCCAGAGAGGAACCGGTTGTGATTCCCGGAGAGTTTTTGTAACTTTGTATATGTGATTTATACAGAGTTATTTTTCTCTCATCTTGTATGGGATTGCATGTGTGTTTGGTTTGAGGTCCTGGGTGTGCACTGTTAAGGAAATAGAATTTTACATTGCTTGTGAGACAAAAAGTGACCACACGTGACATACCTCAAACGCTGCTGCACGTGAGGGGGGATGTTAAGAAAATAGAGTCTCACATTGCTTGTGAGTGGAACAGGAGATCACTTAATAACATTTGGGATCTCTCCACTTATTGCCAATTGGTTTTGATATGGACATTAAGTTTTCACATTGTATCAAAGCGGGACTCATTCCACTCCACATTTTAAAAAATTTACAATCCACACCCCACGATGACAGACTAGCAAAAAAAGCTACACGAATTGATAGGACCCAAAAAGTGCCCATACGTGACAAATATCAAATGCGGCTGCACGTGAGGGGGATGCTAAAGAAATAGAGTCTCATATTATTTGGGAGTGGAATGGATGATCACTTAATAATATTTGAGACCTCTCTATTCGTTGTCAATTGATTTTGAATTGGATATAAAGTTTCTCATGCACAACATGGGGTAACTTTGGATGTCAAATTACTAACAAAACAGAAGCTAACAATGAAAATTATGTCAAGGAAATTGTGAAGGCAGGCAACCTCACCAGAATCGACTATTATAGTACAAAGCAGCATCACAACAGAAAAGGCGAATTCGCAAAAAGCTATTTGACTGACCGTGCAACATAGGAAGCAATGACAAAACAAAATTGTGGGGTTGTGGATTAAGATCTGGTCACCTCTCTGAGTCTCTGGTTTGGTTAAAACTCAATTTGTTGAATGTTATAAAGAAGAAAATGACTTTTATTTGCATGTGTGGTGTTTTTATATAGCCATGAGACTAGGTAAGTCTATCCACATAATCAAAAGTAAAAGGTTTCTAAAATAAAAAATGTTTGTGCAAAATATGGCTTAATAAGAATATCCACAGCGGAATAATCAAAATCATAGAGTTGCTAAAGTTTGCAATGTTTTCTTAAAAAGGTGCTCACAGTTGCATAAACAAACTTAACAACATTTTAGCAACTCATCAAATTTTGGCTCTTGGATAATCAAAACTAGCAATCTTTTGCCAATAATTGAACATTCTCTCTCTCTCTCTCTCTCTCTCTCTCTCTCTCTCTCTCTCTCTCATATATTTTTAAAAGAAGTTTTTGTTTTTGTTTTTTTAAACTGTCTTTTTTTCAAAAATTGTTTTTTTAAATGTATTTTTTTAAAAACTTTTTCTGAAAAGTGTTTTTCAAAATAAAAGTTTTTAAAAAATTATTTTCTATTTCTAATAACCTGTTTTTATCAGTTTGAAAACTATTTTTAAAAAAATTATTTTATATGGTGACAATTTTTAGATTTTTATAGGTTGAAAAGATGATGTGGCAAGTTTTGATTATTCAATTTTCATTATGCCATTGTGGGTATCTACATTGCTAACTTTAACAACCTCTTAAATGGATAACCAAAAGATGATGTAGCAATTTTTGATTATTGACTTTTGGTTATTCTACTATGGATGCTCTTACAATGTTATAATCAAACTTAGCAACCTCCTTAAAAATAATCAAATTTTGGATTTTGGATAACCAAAACTCGCAACCTTTTGCTAATAATCAAATTTAGTGAATCCCACATATTCTCAATCAAATACACCAATCATTACATAAAAACCTTCTATCTTCCCTCTCTCTCTCTCTCTCTCTCTCTCAAAACAATGTTTTCAAAAAAATAGTTTTCCAAAAAAATATTTTGTAAAAACAATTTTTTTCCTTTTTTAAAAGTTGTTCTTTCATAAAAACTATTTTCTCATAAAAACTATTTTTTGAAAAATAATTTTATACAAAAAAATTGTACTTTTTTTTGAAAAATTGTTTTTTTCAAAACCTTATCTTATAAAAAAACTATTTTTTCAAAAATTGTAATTACACGAAAAATTGTTTTTTTAAAACTATTTTTTTCAAAAAAAGAATTTTAAAAACTCACTCAATTTCTAAAAAATAGTTTTTAGGGAAAATTTCAAAATAGCACATGACATTTCACACAAATCACGTATAGGCACCTGACCTTTTAATATTATCAAAAAAATACCTAACTTATTTAAAAACTCATCAATTTTTCACCCGCCGTTAACTTTTCATCCAAAAACAGACAGAAATGCTGAAATGGCCTACACCTAGCCATTTGGAGGGAATTCAATATACATTTGGGGGAAAAAAATATTACACTACTGATTTCTCCATCCAAAACCCACCTATGGGGCCATGGAGTTTCAATAACAACTATTTTTATTTTTTCTATAACTTTTAGTTTTCTTTTTTTTTTTTTTTTTCGCATTTGTTAGTTTTGCGTCAACCTTTTGTAACTTATTGATTCGTCTAGACAAGACGAATTGGAAAAGTATATACATACCCAAATATTTTAGAAAATAACCACTTTTAAATAAAAAAAATTGACTATTTCCCAAAATATTTGGGTAAATATATAATTTTTTTTTTTACTTTTCTGATTAGTCTTGACAAAAAAAAAAAAGTGAGGCGCAAAACTACGAAACACGGAAAAAATTCAAATAAGAACAAAATTAAAAGTTATAGAAAAGTTAAGTGGAATTGGGATGTCCCAAAATTTTCAAACATCTCATTCTTCTCCTTCATTTGCTTCACAGCATCTTAAGTTCTGCCGAAAAAAATGGCACACAAATTTGATTCCCAAAATGTGCAATAACCAGTTCAACAAAAGCAAACAGTTACAATTAATAACCAAGATTAAGTTTTTTAAGCATTACTCCCATAACAAACCATTGGAACTCCATGGCCCTATAGGTGGGTTTTGGCGGGAGAAATCAGTAGAGTAATGTGTTTTCCCCCCAAAATGTATATTGGTTTTTCTCCAAATGGCCAGATGTAGGCCATTTTATCATTTCCGTCTGTTTTTGGATGGAAAGTTAACGGCGGGTGGAAAATTGATGAGTTTTTAACTAGGTTAGGTATTTTTTTTATAATATTAAAAAGTCAGGTGCCTATGTGTGATTTGTGTGAAAGGTTAGGTGTTATTTTGAAATTTTCCCTAGTTTTTATTAGTTTAAAAAATATTTTCTATGTTCATAATTTTCAGTTTTTTGTGATTGGAAAAGATGATGTGGTAAAGTTTTGGTTATCCAATTTTAATTATGCCATTGTAGACCTCTACATATTGCTAATCTTAGCAAATTTCTTATATAGATAATCAAAAGTTGATGTGGTAACTTTTGGTTATTCAATTTTGATTATACCATTGGAGATATTCTAAGGCATCTGGAACACGTTTTAGGTGAAAAAAATAGATACCAAGACTTCAAAATCGCATTTCTGTTAGTATTAACGAAAATACAAAAACCAATGTCACCAAAAACACATCAAAACCAACTCATACAGGAGTGGATAAAACAGCTAAAATCAAGATACCACCCAGAAGCTAAAAGTGAAGAGTTTGATTCAATTTTTGAGAGAGGAATAAAAAGGAAAATACCTGCAAACCCATTTCTCGGCTTCTCTGGATCTCAAATCTGCTTCGCTCTAGATTACTCTCTGGTGCATACGAAGTGGTATATATATATATATAGCGATGGAGAGTGACTTCCCAAATTTAAATCTTAGTGATTAGGAAATAAACTATGTGGGTCAATGCGATAGACGAATTATTGGGTGCCGTTGGGGCACTGTCACTTTAGCGCCAACGCCAAACGTATCGAACTATCGATTATTAACCATTATGAATTTGAGGTAGAGACCGGTGTTAGGCATCACATGATGACAACCTAAGACCAGTGAGAAATTATCCCAATATGATAACGTACAAGCGGTGTGTAGGTGGGCAGTAGATTACTATAGGGCTCCAACGACCCATCTACTGGTTGGACCAGAAAGATTTAATTCGCATCATTTTGGGATATGATGATCTCGATCTTTTCAATTTTTTGTTTGATTTCAGGATCTTTTTTGATCAGTTTCTTTATTTTGTGGTTGTTTCTTTTTTATTTTTGGTCAATATATTATATAAATCACCGGGGTAAGTGAGGAGTTATATTAGGTTAGTCCACGGGGAGTTTCAGAGTCTATCTATAGTCCTGAGCCCCAAACGTCCACGACGAGACTCAAGCCCTGGCCTCCCACAAAGAGAGGACCAGAAGATGCCAATTATTCTGTGGTTGTTCGAGTGTCTCTTTTTACTCCAGAAGACTTTGGTAATTTTTTCCCCTAAATTTATGGTCTGATATTTTTTCGGTATTTTTATTTTGGTATTTTGTTTAAAAGTAGGGACTGAAGTTTAAAAGAATCCATATACGACTTTTTCGTCTTTAATTTTTTTCTTTTGGAACTCATCGTTTAGATGAATGATTAATTCAAAAAACAACAAAAACCTAACAAGACTTAAAAAAACTGAACAAAAGTACCTGAATAAAAAATACCGAAAATTTAGGGAATTTTTTCGACTCTGTAAATCTTGGCAAGGGGTAGTGAATTTGAGAATAAATTATTTTTCATATTGTTTTGATGATGAAGTTATTGGGATTGAATGCAAACATATTCAACAAAAGTGGTAAGAGTAAATTTCATTTGCGTGAAATTATACAGATTGGAGATAAATTTGATGGGATGGAAATTTAATTATGTTTTTGTAATGGTATACTGACCGGAAAATTAGTGAATGGATATTGTCATCTGTTTTGTCAACATGATGTTAAAAAGCAGTTATATTATCACCCTGGATAGCATACCCGAACTAAACTACTTAGGCCATCCACAGTGGTATAATCAAAAAATGATAACCAAAAGTTGACACATCAGCTTTTGATTATTCACTTAAAAGGTTGCTAAGCTTAACAATGTTAAGCTTCACTATGGTCACTTCTAGTCCATAATCAAAATATGGGATCCACTACAATTTCATTATCTCTCCCCCCCCCCCCCCCCCCCCCTTTCCCGTCATTCACTTCCCTCCATTTACGTTTTTTATGAGTTAAAATATATCGATTCCCTCTCTTAATTTTGAAAAAAAAATTGGTGACTTCCTTCTCTCCTATTATGATTTTTTCCTTTTTTTTTTTTCGGGGGTGGGTAGTAGAAACAGGAAAGAAAAGTGAAACACCTTAATCCGGCGACGATGGATTGAATTGTAGATGATCGAGAGATATGAGTTTCACTTTTGGAGGAAAAGAAAGAGAAATAGTTTGTTGGCGAAGTGAAAAAGATATAGAGTAGCGAAAAAGTTTGGCTACATAAAATTTTTATTCTTCAATTTTATTTTTTTAACCAAAAAAAAAAAAGAGTGGGCGAAGAAGGAAAGAAGAAAATACTAGTTGAAACACGCGTGTATACAAATTTTGGAACTAGTTAACTTATGTGGTGTAAGATCCACAAATTTTGATTATTGAAAAGGGTTGTTAGTTTTGGTTATCCAAAGCCCAAAATTTGATTATTTCTAAGAATGTTGCTAAGTTTGATTATACCATTGTGAGTAATCTTTTGTACCAACATTGTTAACTTTAGAAACAATTAGCATTTGATTATACCACTGTGGATGGCCTTATATCTGGTGTTTGTCATATTCTGGGATAGTATACCCATGTATGAAAATAATACCCTCTCTCCCTTATTCTTATTTTATATCCGCCTTCATATTTGGTCTCTTACTTACGAAAATGCAATTAACCTCTCTTTTTAATTCTATATCTACCGATACCACAAAACAAACCAAGCATATATATACATCCTCTCTTTTATAAATTATTCGGACGAACTATTTACAACATATTCTCCCTATATATCGTCATTTTATTATATCCTCCCTTATGCTATATCCCCTCACAACTAATATGGTCGCAAACGGCCAATAAGAGTATAACCTTACTCGGTATCCTATTTTACCGGATCAATAGTGAAGGACTTAATAATCAATACTACAGTACATCACAATAGCTCACACTATATAGTCTT
The DNA here is from genome assembly GCF_030253575.1 of Rhododendron vialii. NCBI lineage: Eukaryota > Viridiplantae > Streptophyta > Magnoliopsida > Ericales > Ericaceae > Rhododendron > Rhododendron vialii. Next base: position 16,867,617 of record NC_080567.1, on the reverse strand, counting down.
CTTAAAGTGTAATCCGGGCTGCCACTCCACTGGCGATTTTTTATTTTTCACTTTTGTGTATTTGTCTTTCTGCTTGTGGCAACTTTTAAAGTTAGTTTTTGAGAAGCTTCATTATGATAATTTCGAATTCTATTCTCTAATAGTTTGATTCATCGGGAGTTTAACTTTCTGACAAACAATTACTTGTGAAAATTATTTCGTACTCTTGAAGTATTTGCTAGATTTAAAAAATTTATCTATTCGACAAGTGTGTAGATCCCACCTAATGCGACGGGAAAGGAGGGCTCCTTGAGCAGTAGCACAGTGAATAATCTCGCCTTACTCGAGGCCTGGTCAAGTATATTGGCCGGCCAAATTATTAATTACAGTCGTATTTCTTTAATATACCGGTCAATTACATGAAGTAGATTGCATTATCTTTTCGTTTTAATATATATATATATATATATATATATATATAAATAAATAAAAAACATAAGTTCCTACGTTTTAGTTTTCAATATTGACATCTTCCACTTGAGAAAATAATTCTTCCAAAGCGTAAAACACTTGGTTGTCCTTTTATGTGTTTTGGGTTTGTCCCTCTGATATTTTCATTCAACCTTTGGTTAGATTTTCCTCTTCCCTTTCCCCTTCTTGATGTACCCTTTGTCAAATTTTATTAAATTTCAGTTGCCTATAAAAAAAAGAAGAAGCGTAAAACACTTGGGATAGTAAAACACTTGGGATAGATGCCGCAGCCGGATGGATGAGAGCAACATCCATCTCCAACGGAAGAAGATTTAAAAAAAGGAAAATCCTATGTGTACCGACCATTTTTGGACCGAAACCGTACCGACGGCCGCGCGCGGCCGTCTCCGGCCACCGGACGGCCGATCCGAGCCGTCCAAAAATTTTTAAAAAAAAAACCGAGGGGCCCAACGCGGAAATCAACGTCATCCGATGTGTGTAGGGTGCTTGATCTAAACACCCTATTTTTCGTGTATATATGTACACGAAAAATAGGGTGTTTAGATCAAGCACCCTACACACATCGGATGACGTTGATTCCCGCGTTGGGCCCCTCGGTTTTTTTTTTAAAAATTTTTGGACGGCTCGGATCGGCCGTCCGGTGGCCGGAGACGGCCGCGCGCTGCCGTCGGTACGGTTTCGGTCCAAAATGGTCGGTGTATATAGCAGTACTTTTTTTTTTAAGAGTACTGCTATATACACCGACCATTTTTGGACCGAAACCGTACCGACGGCCGCGCGCGGCCGTCTCCGGCCACCGGACGGCCGATCCGAGCCATCCAAAAATTTTAAAAAAAAAAACCGAGGGGCCCAACGCGGGAATCAACGTCATCCGATGTGTGTAGGGTGCTTGATCTAAACACCCTATTTTTCGTGTTTAGATCAAGCACCCTACACACATCGGATGACGTTGATTCCCGCGTTGGGCCCCTCGGTTTTTTTTTTTAAAATTTTTGGACGGCTCGGATCGGCCGTCCGGTGGCCGGAGACGGCCGCGCGCGGCCGTCGGTACGGTTTCGGTCCAAAATGGTCGGTACACATAGGATTTTCCGAAAAGAAGAAAGAAAGATGTTACGTTGATTGAATGTTGCAGACAAGTGTGTAATTTTGATAAAATGACAGGGACAAAGTCGGAAAACCCAAATAATTATTGTTGTCCACCATTCCATTCTCACAGAATCTCACCAAAAAAACCGGTGAGAAACAGAATGGGATATGTAAGAGGTTCCTCATTCATTCTCACCATCTCTCATTGACCAGTTTCTTGCTCTAATTTGGCCACAAATCTCCTTCGATGCGATTTATACATTCAATCCCCGGTAGCTGTGCCCTCGACGGCTCGCTCGACAACTACTTGTTCATCCAAATAGCACCTCCAAAATGCCAAACCGTTCAAGAATGAAAGTAAAATAAGTAATCACAATCTATAAGTCTTAAAGCTTTAACAATCATAGATATCAAATCCAAAATCATCGTTTGATGTCCCGACCATTTGCCATAATCACACAATATTCAACTATACATGCATAATCATGGTGGCATAGCCATCACGGTATTACACAAATACATTCCAAATAACCTAAATCTTTGCAACATAATATATAAGGTTTATACACCAATAGTCGTCGTCCAGCCAAGAAGCATCCATATGCCAAAAAGTCTACATGAGCAGTGGAGAAGTTTACCACGATCTTGACGTCCCAACAAAAAAGCATCCATATCCATATGTCAAAACTATAGTCGAGCTGTGGAGAAGTTCACCATAGTCCATCTGTACAAAGCGAAAAGATGCAATTCAATATCCATACAGAAAAGCAATTACTATATACTCAAGCAAGGATGAATTCCAAATTTTCTATAACTTTTTGGTGTTTTTTTTTTCCCTTCCAAATCTTCCATATCTCTACCCAAGCTTTTAAAAATAGATATCATGGGCTCATATAAGTTCGTCTAGATGCTATCGAGTTCCCCCTGTCATCCACGGGTAGTTTGTCATGCATGCTGGTGCTCAAGCAATTTGATGGCAAATTTCAGGGAACGCCACTTTTAGGGGTGTGTATGTTTCTTAGCTTACCACTCGAAAAGTAGGACAACTTCTACATGAGCTTCTTAGAAATCTACTACCTAAGCTTCTATATCTTTTAATCTTTTCTAATTCGTTCAGTGTTTGTATGGAAGCAATCATTTTATTCATGGCCTGTTCCCAACTTCCGAAGAAATATTTATGCAAGAAAGCAGAGTGAGGACACCTAGCACTAGCACCCGAAATCATGCCTTGTTCTTAAAAATATTGTCCCAGCAGCTCAGCTATTGTACTTAAATGGAGACCCTTTCCATGTCCAATAAGGTCAGCTACATGACCATCACTTAGTACCTCAAAATCTACTAGATTTCTATTTGCTTAATTCAACAACTTCAAGTGTGAGGTCATCCCAGATAGGGATGGACAGTAATGTGGCTGTACAATGACCAGAAAATACAAGAAGGAAACGGGTTCAACTCAGTACCGGGCTAATCTGCCAATATTCAATGGATGACCATTTGCGGAAACCCCTCCTAATTAACTTTGAATAGGTTCATAGCTTTATATGCTTTCTATCCTATAAATCCCATCTAAAGCTCCATTAAAAATAAGTCATGTACTATTATGTAGTTTAGTCACTCATTAAGCTTTCATTCTGAATCTAGTATTTGTTGTAGCTGAACTTAACGATAGAAAGTTGATTATCCAAAAGCAAGGGCCAAAACAAATCAAATGAGATTCTTAAAAATTAACTTTCTAAAGTTTTTCCCCCCAAGTGAAAAGAAAAAGCTGTGCAAAAACAGATTAACACAACATCGAGATAAAAAGTCATAAGTTACGGTACGGTTTTAAGAACACAATATACCCGAAAAGTTTACATCATAAGAAAATGAGACCAATAACGTAAAGCAAGCATTTCAAGCTCTACTGCAAATGGTGAGAAATAGAAAACAAAACTTAAGACCTTCCAGAAATCAAAGCTTGTAATCAAGTTAAATCACCAATTGTCTTAAAAGCTTAAGTTTTATAGAAAATGACCCCAACAATGAAAATCAAGCTATCTTAATTCATCTCTTCTCCACTTCAATTCAAGCATATAACATATGTCAACCACGAAAGGGCAACAACCTTGAACAATTAAGATTCAGTTAAGCCCCAAATAAAACCATGTTTTGCTGTTATTATTGTACGCCCTTGTTTCCAGCCACTTTGCAATGGCATCCACGAAGATGAGTATTGAAAGGAGAACATAAGCTTGCGAGCAAAGCAGTAACTTACACCTTCCGAGTCTACAAGTAAACTGCCTTGGAAAGATGAGTGATTTGTATTTGTAGTTTATATACGGAGAGTGTTTGAAATTGTGTGAAAATATTTCTCTCCCACCAACATTTAGAACCCTAGCTTCTATATCTTTAATCTCTTCTAGTTCGTCCAGTGTTGGTATGGAAGCAATCTCTTTATCCATGGCCTGTCCCTACATAATACTAGCAACCAAATTGTGACTTGTTCTTTAAAATGTTGTCTCAGCAGCTCAGCTATGAGCTATCGTACTTCAACGGAGGTCCTTTCCCTGTCAAACAAGGTCAGCTACATGGCCATGACTCAGTACCTCATAGTCTACCCTAGATTTCTTTTTGATTCAACATCTCCAAGTGTGAGATTATCCCATGTAGGAATGGAAAGTAATATGGCTATACAATTGACCAGAACATATATACAAGGAGGAAATAAGAAAAAAAGGAAATTAATAATAAAGTCCTCATAGCAGTAGTTCCAGATAAAAGTAACCCAGAAGTAAACGCTTACCGTGCATTGTTCGGCTGAAGCTCCAAAAGTTGTGAATAATTACTCCTAAAAGTTAGTCGCCCTGAAACGATGTTTAGTGACAATCTCACTAATAGCTTCACCAAAAATGCCATCTACATCGTCCTCAAAACCACCATCTAATGAAGCATTGTCCTCCGCATCGGCACCCCCATTTCCGTTGGCGACTACATCCCCTATAAACGCCACTAAATTCACCTCCTTCATCACAAACCCCGACAAAGGTAGTCGCAGCTTCGGCACGTACCATACCTTCTGATGCCCAAAGGGACCCCCAATGAAGTACTTAACATTCTTCTGCGGCGGCAGCGAATCCAACAGCATAGGCCTCCTCAAATTAACAAGCTCTGTCCCTCGGAGACTAAGCTTCCCGTGTCTCTTTGAATCTGTCAACTCCAAACTGTCAAGCTTCGGATGCTGCCAAATAAGAAGCAAGATCAGGTGATGCATGCTAGTTGCACAAAGCACTGGCCCAATTATCTCTGTAGGTATATGAAAATCATCTACATCTACTTTTTCCTCTTCCTCCTCTTCCGCTTCCACTTCATCGTCGATTTTACTCACCGATTTCGAGCAGAAAAAGGTGAATATCCCAAATCCGATACAAATCTTAGCGTTCCACTTAAAAACATCATCTGTGTGTTCGTCGGAGGAGAGGTAGCAGGAGCAAGGCAGCTCAATGCGGAGAGAACGAACGCCGTTGAATATTCGGAGCAGCTTAGTCAGACGAAGGAAGAGATCGCCAGGGCATGAAATCCGGGTCGGGAATCGGACAGAAAGGGATTCGGAATGGGAGAGAATGGATGCGATCCGCTTGGAAATGAGAGAAGATACGAGGAGGGTTTTCGGGTCGGAAATTTTGGAGAGGATTAAACGGAGGATTTCTTCTGGTAGTAGGGTGTGGAGTGGATCCGAATAAAAGTCGTGTTCTTCTGAGCTGCTCATTTAGTCCGAATCAATAAACTTTTCAAAATTTGTATTACTCCTTGTTTGGATTTTGCTTTCTGCCACTGAGATATCACAAATGAGGTCAAAGAGATACACATGCATAGGTATATACACGCAGGAGAATGCAGCATCAGTACGTACACAGATAAACGCATGCAGATTATAGGGATATATATTCCAAAGGCAGGCAATGTGTATGCAAACAACGAACAGGCGAGGCTTTAGCCCGAAAATCGGAGCCTTATTGGTTCCAGCATTCTAATAAATAAATAAATCGAGCAAAACAGAAGAAGAGCGAGGGTGACGAAATTGGAAAATGAGATGCAAACCTTATACGGTGTAATCGATGCGGGAATACTCTACTAAACTCGCTCATGCACAGGATTACCAGTAATGTTGATTACCTTGTGAATAAGATCAGAGCTTGAGAAAGAGATACAGATACAGTGAGAGAGATGAGACGAGGGAGAGAAGCCGCGTATATATTCAGTCGAATGGAAAGTGGGAATGCAAGCAAGTAGAAGGTGTAGGGGGTATTAATGGGTGTTTGGTTTTTATGGCCCTGCCTTATCGAAATGGATTCGGTTGTTTGGCATAATAAAGCCAAATCCCTTTCTTCTTCTTTTTTGTCATTATTATTTTTTTTTCCTGTATTTGTTACTTTTTCGTCAATTTTTTTATAAATTATTCATTCGTCATGATGAGAGAAATTAAAAATTATGATCGAAATTCAAATTGTTTTGAATAAAAACAAAAGTAAGCCAATACGGTCATGGCGAACCAATAATACACAAAAAATTAACGAAAAACAAAAAAAATGGGAAAATATTTGAATAAGAACAAAAAAATAAGCCATTTGATTTATTAAGACAAAAAGGCAGATTTTTTTTAGCTTTATTAAAAAAAAGGTTTGGACTGTAATTTTTAATTTTTCCGATAACTCTCGTTGAGTCAAACCAGTAATCCAAAAAAAATTAACGCGCAACTAACGAATATGAAAAGTATTTGAATAAAGACAAAAAAAAACTAATTGACTTATTTAGCCAAAAAAACCCCTTAATATGGTTTCATTCGGACCGAAATAGAAACAATAAAACAATTGTACTGTATGCACATCAACCAACTACACCTCTTTAATATATGTTTGGGCCCCACACATTTTTTTTGTAAGATGGGACCCACACGTATGTGGTTGGGGTGTTTTTTTTTTTTTTTTGATCAGTTGGGGTGTGGTTGGTTGATGTGTTCCTAGAATTAGTGTTTAACTTTTCCTGAAAATTTTAAAGCCTTATCGAACCGATACTTCATTAAAACAGACGCGTACACTAAAGGCTATATAACAGCCATGCACAGATCACTTCAAAATTTAGGTTACATTTTGAAGCAAAGTTAGATGATTCGTAAACATCCTAAATTTTGAAGCAAAATTGGATGATTTGTAACGCTCTTCCGATATCGGATTTAGATGATTTTTTACAGAGACCTTAAACAAAGTATTTTAAACAAAATGAGCGGCTCCAATCATCTTTGCAGGATTCGAGACGGGCGCAAAAATGATCTGTACGCGGCTGTTGTACAGCTGTGCCTGTAGCAACGTTCGAATTTGAATTTTAAATTTGGATTACCTACAAAACAGTGAGAACTCTAGCTTTGCGCTACATCCATTCCCACTAGTTTTTACGGCACATTTTTGCTTACACTCGTAATTTTTCTCCTCTTATTTTTTCCATTCATTGTGCTTGGTATAGGCCTAATTTTGTATTTGAGATGTCTATTTTTTCCATTCATTGTGCTTGGTATAGGCCTAATTTTGTATTTGAGATGTCTAAGATAGTTTAATATTTTTTCCTTTTTTTATTTATTTATTTCTTTTATCATATCTTGGTCAAATTAAAATGCATTTTTCTTATTTGTGTGTTCTGTCGAGGAGAAGAACGGAAAACTTAACAATATGACCGAAAATTTTAATTATTTTACTGAAATCCGATCGAAAGAGTTAAATTTAGATTTGTTCAAAAATTAGTACTAGACATAGAACATTTCATCCTGCATTGTATGTTACTAGCGAAGTACTCGTGCCTATGATACTCTCCAAAAACTTATTCGTACAATTGAATAATTGTGATAAAAAAATTTCAGAAAACAAATGCAACCCCATTTCCGCTAAGGAAAATAAATACTTAATTTGTTTTTCTTCTTTTTTGAATTAAAAGTGATGTATTGTAAGAAAATGACCTGTCTTATAAAGCGAAAAATAAGTACTTAAAAAATAAGAACCTTAGCGGAATGAGGCCTTAGTAGCACAAATATGGATTTATGGTCAAAAGAGTAAAAAAAACTAATACTAGTATAAAGGAAGCACATATAAAAAGAGTAAAAGGTTCTTCAAACCTTCTTAATTACTCCACGTCACAACTATCTCAGTTGGGCTTAGAGTACTAAAATGCAAATAAAAATCAATTCATAATCCTTCGGTCCAGCAAGGATTGACATGATTTAAATCTATGGTACTTTTTTTTTTTCAAAAATTTCCGAGAAAAAATTTCCACTGTTTTACAAACTGAAAATAGTTTCAAAAACTCTCACCGAAACTCAACTCCAACTCTCTCACAGGCTCACAGCTCTATTTTACTGTGAATCACTCATTTTGTCGCACCCATTTACAAAGAAAACAACTAAATGTTTGAGGAGGAGGAGCATAAAACCCATTTTGATGAGTTCATAACTAAGATGACTATATAACCACGCATAATTCTTTATTTCAAATGTTCACTTACTCGAATTGAATTGACATTATGTGAAGCTTTTTTCGAAAATATGTATTCGGGGCGTGCACTTGTGCGGCTGAAACAGTCGAAGTTAGGTTGAGACTTGAAACAACTTATTGACATTTTTGGTCCCCAAAGTATTCCTCGTGTGCCATTTTGGTCCCAACATATCAATTACACAGATTTCGTCTTCAACGTTTACAATTTAAGTTTGAATTTATAAGTTCCCTAAGGCTGACACCATCGGCTCTCTCCGTTAAGTAGTGCGTACACAATGATGATAATTAAATCTTCCTTTAGGTATGAGTGGATTGATTAATTTAGAAGTTTGTTGCAATAAGAGAAAAGCGATTGCTTGTTGGTAATTCCGAATTTCCAACTTGTAGAAAAAGCATTACCCATCAATTATCATGAACATGGGGCATAGATTGCATGTGAATTGTGGTTTTGTACGGGGCTTAAGTCACTTTAATAATCTCTCCCTTTTTTTTTGGTAACTAATCAAAAAAGTCAACTTTTTTTCTTCTTAAAAGTGATTATTTTCTAAAATATTTTGGTAAAAGATTTTTTTTTTTTACTTTTATGATTTATTTTGTCAAGACGAATCAATTATCCACAAAAATTTAGCGCCAAATTAACAAACGCAAATTTTTTTTGCAAAAGGACAAAACGTGCACTATTTCTAAAAGTCTTAAAAGTGTGGACCAAGGCCTAATAATAATCTCCCATTGAGTCAGCTTTTTGAATGCTTATGATATGGATTTATGAGAAAATCTTGTTTACAGAGCAGCTGTAAACAGAGCAGCTGTAAACAAGTGTTTACAGAGCTTAATCTCGGCTGTAGAGACCCGTAAATTTTTTTTTAATTATTGAAATATTTATTAATTGGCTAATTAGGAGAATACAGTTTATTTGGTGGTTATTTAAATTAGGGATTGAAATGAGAGAATTGAAACTTGAGGGAGTGAGTGTGTGATTTAAAGATATAGGGGTATATATAGGGTGTGTGTGTGTGGAGGAGATTATATATATATATCTCCCATCCTCTTTCTCTCTCTCTCTACCGAAATTTCTCTCTCTCCTCTCCTCTCACTCAAAACTCCTCCAAAACCTCAAGAACCTCAAAGATCAACCACCCTTCGACCCTCTAATCGCGTTCTTGAGCTCAAAATTTCGTGGGTCAAGCTTGGAGGGAAGTTCTTGGTCGATTTTGAAGCTTTGGAGGTCTAAGGCTCGCTTGGACTTCGATCAATTGCTTGGATCTTGTTCAAACCACTTGAGGTAGGAATTTCTTACTCTCTCTATGTGTTTATGAGTTGATTATGTGCTTTGATTGTGCTTGATTCGTTATTTGTTGTTGAGGTTTCGTTGTTAAAAAGCTGAAAATCTGCAGAAAAATTCTGTGGTATTGATACCTTCAAAAGGGGTATCGATACCCCACTTTCCTCTGGACCAGACTCTGGCCAGGTATTGATACCTCGATCAGGGGTATCAATACCCCTCTTCTGTTCCGGACAGATTTGGTTCATTTGTTTCTTCTCGTGCCCGTCTGAACGCCGAACACTTCAAACACCTTTTGAATATCTTCAAATCACTTCCAACTTGATTGTTCATACCTCGAAAGATTCATTGACCAATCGATCACTTTGGGCCATCGTCGTAGCTTAGAAAAGTGTAGAATTAAATGGTTAGGATACTCGTACATTATTTTACGCTTTTGGTTGATTGAAGTAAATTTTGTGGTATGTCTCAATGATCGATATAGACTTGTTAAGCGTTATAACATGACGTGATGATTGGCGAATTGAGAAATGTATTGTGGAGTTGTTATTGAACATCGTAGGCCGAAGGTAAATCGCATGGGTGCATAGTTGGTTGATGGGGGTTTTTCCTAGCGGTCCGGATGAGAATAGGGGAACTCGTATTCTCGTGCCTCATCTCATTGATCTTCCTAGGTTCCTTTGGTACCTGATCTATAAGATTCTTGTTTAGAACCTAGCGGATGGTGTGTCGTAGAGTCATTTTGGGTTCGGTACGTGACATGGGGCATTGTGATAAACTTTGAGAGATAACGTGAACCAAATGTGTTTAATGATGTGCAAAAAGACATGTTTGTGAGTTTATAATGCATTTAATGATGATGAATGAAAGACTGTGACCTTGGAAAGTGTTGTCATCTTGTATTCGGATTGTTAATACTTATGTGTTTATGTGAGTTGTGAAATTTAAATTGAGGGTCCTGCAACGCACGGTGTGGTAATGCGGAAACCCAGGTGAAGAGAATTCACTGTAACGCAAGGTGTGGTAATACAGTTGAATGTCTCGCATGATGAAGGGAGTTATGACTGATTATTGAAGTTCATGTTGTTGTTTGGGCCGTGTATTGCTTGAGATTGAAATTGTTGAAAAAGGGAAACAACAATTGATTTAATCAAAGTTTTTGAAAAGAAAGAAACTTGGTATTGGAAAAAAAGATTTTTATGAAAATCCTCCGGTATTCCTAAGCGAATCAATGGTTCCGGTATTTGGGCACAAATCAATGGTTCCGGTATTTGGGCACAAATCAACGGATTCCGGTATTCAAGCGAATCAACGGAGTTTGACCCGTAAAGGTCGAAAGTTTTCTCAAAGTAATTTTGGCAACCAAAAGAAAATCTTTTCTTTTATAAAAGATGCTTGATGATAAATGGTAAGAAATGAGGAAAGATAATGGTGGTATTCATTTGAAGAGTCTTAAAATGATTTGAGAAACAATATTGGGTTGATTAGATTGATTTGTGCTCAAAGTTGTTCCTAGTTACTGTACGAATGGCTAGGCATATCTACAAGACGTATTGAATTCCGTAGTCGTTTGTCGGTTCATTATGCTTTTTGTATCTTCGATCATTCATTGGAAATCATTCATTCTTTTAGCATGTCTCATCACATTTACATATAGTTTGAGTATAGAATTCTCTACTATTCCCCTACCATTCTTTCTTTCTCCTAGAAATGTTTTGTTTGAGGTATCTTCTTTCCCTTATTGTTCGGCTCATTCGTTAGTCATTCCAAATTGATGTGTTGTCTTGGGCCTCTTTAGTTTACATATATCGATGATTTATCGGATTTGGGAGAGGTTGGTTGAGTCCATGCTAGTTGGTGATATTCGAAAGTGATCCCGTGAGAGTCGTTTCCTTATTTATTTATTTTTCCGTTGGCCTAGCTGAAATCTAGTTGTAATTCTATCGTGAGCTATTTCTGTGAAGTCTGTTGTATTGTTGACTTGTTATAATTCTTGATATTTGAGTTAATTGTTATGCAATCCGTCCCTAGCTTTTCTTGGGTATATTCGAATTCTTGTGGTGAAGTATCCCATGACACTTTCGCTATTGAAATTGACGAACGTTCCTCGTGTTCCATTCAAAGTCTTAGTTTGACATTATCGTGTTTGGGATAAGTTTTCATTAGTTGGTTAAGACCCCTCCGTTGCGAGTATCATTTTCGTCATTTGCTTGTAACCGTTATTCCACATGAGTATTTAGTTTGCAACTTCAACCTATTGAACCCAATCCATGGTCGCATACTTTTGATATACGAATTCTTTAGTGCCGTTAAATTCAGACTTTGATGCTATTGTTACCTACTTTAGTGCCACCATTTACTCTGATTCCTTAACTATGAAATCACGTGCTTTGAACTTATATCCGCTTTGTATCCGTTTGATTGCCTAAACCTGTTTGGTTGTGTTGGACTTCGTTGTTGCCGCTACTAGTCTAAATTTTGTTGGAAATTATTGTCCTGCTCAAGCTTTCATGTCGTAAGTGGAGTCAAATCTTGTGGCGACATATTTATTGAAACCCATTTGTTGGTGTCGTTCACTTCGAATTCACTTGTTATAGTTCCTCTCAGTGTCACTCAACTTTGTTGTGATTCCTAAACTCTGGAGGCACATGATTTATTTTGTAGCACTCAATCTCAATTTGTTAGAAGTCTTACTCATTTTTGGTATTGGATAAATTTTTAATAGTGAATCAGTCAGTTTACAAGGGATCTGTCTCATTACTTTGTGCTTGTCCTCAGTATCGAAATCTTTCATTTGACAAAACATCATTCGCTGACTCTGTTGATTTGTACAGCGATATGAAGGTTATGAGTGATCATTCAATAGTTCTCGGATTATCATAGAATGGTACTTTGAGTTCGTTGCCCAACCATTTTAAAGATTCTTTGTGTTCTTTGAATTTCAGATACCTCGTTATTGTTCTTTGGATTCTTGATTGGCGTTATTCGAGTTTTGGATCTTGCTCATTTTGTTTGAGATAACAATCGAATCCTTCTTATGATCTAGAGTGGCCCAATCTGGAGCTAGAATTTGGTGCGATTCTTAGAGGAATTGGCTTGTGTTCTAGATTTGCTAGACTTAGTATTGAGGGGTACGATGAAATCTATTCACCGACGACTTTTGAAAGCTCGAGAGAGAATGACCGAATAGAGCAAGGTGAATTTGTTAAAGATTGCTACCCGCGTGAGGCTAACCAAAGGATTACGCCGACTGCCATCGTCATCCATAGTCACTCAGAAAGGAAATCGTATGCTTCATAAAGTGTTACCGCATTGGAGTTCGTCTTGTTTTGGGCGAAAAAGGAAGCGTTCACCACTAGAAAGATAGGGTGAGTGTCGGTTATCATGTGTGCCTTTTGAATACCCAGGCGACAACCGATGAAATTCAGTTAAAAGAGGCGCTTGATCACCGCTCCCTCTAGATGGAAATCTCGGGAAGTCAATTGGAATATCGGGTTGCATTTAGAGATAATCATTATGTGTGGATAGATAGTCATCCATAGAAATTTCGCAATAAAGGGAAGCTTAGAAATAGCGTACCGTTTGGAAGTGTCGTCGAAATTTTTTAAGCATTTGTGATGTGATATATATAGTAAGCTTCTAATGCGGACCTCCGCATCCAAGCAAAGTGCGGACCACCCCATTTCTCCCATTTTTCGATTGAATTTTGATGATCCGAGCCGTTCAATGTGTTCTGAATGTGATTTTAAGGGTAGTCGCGAGATATCGGCAAAAAAAATGATCGGGAAGGGCTTGATTTGAGCAGTTTTTATTTGAACCGTTCAATAAAAAATAAATAAAAACTGCTCGGATGAAGTCCTTCCCGATTTTTTTTTTTGCCGATTTCTCGCGGGTACCCTTAAAATCATGTTCTGAACACATTGAGCGGCTCGGATCATCGAAATTCGATCGGAAAAGGGGAGGTCCGCACTTTGCTTGGATGCGGAGGTCCGCATTAGAAGCTTACTCGCGATATATATATATATATATATATATATATATATATATATATATATATATATATACACACAGTCCCCATCATATAAGGTCGCCCGTACCTGGGTAAAATGCGGACCAAAAATGAAGGGCTGTGATTAATTGAAGCCAAATCGGTCTCAACGGCTGTGATTTGAAGAAGCTTGTCTCGGGCAAACAAAACCCCCCCTTTTGTTTCCACTGTACGCTTCGTTTCAAACAAACGAAGAGAGAGAAGTAGCAGCCGATCGAAGATGAAGACGACGAAAGGATGAAGCCCTGACCCAGGTATCTCTGTCTCTCTTTCTCTCTCTCTCGCTCGCTCGCTCTGTCTCCCGATCTCTCTTTCCTAATTTGGACTGATATGGATTTTTTTAGGGTTTTTTTTCGGATTTTCGAAAATCTAGTTCCGATCGAAGACGAACGACAACACGACGAAGCTCTAACGTAGGTATCTCTCTCTCCTAATTCGGACTGATATGGATTTTTTTCTTTTCGAAAATCTGGTTTTTTTTTTTTTTTGGGACAAGAAGAAGAATACCCTTTCCCCTTGCAAATCCGAAAATCTGATTTATTTTTTCCAAAAATCTGAATTTTGTTTTCCTGATTTATGTTGTTTTTCTGAAGAATGAAGAACAAATCGAATGTGGGTACAACATGACGACAACGGCAATGCACCAAAATCAAGTATGGCTAGTTTTCGAAAAAACAACGAGACACCATTTCTGGCCTATAAAGATAACCCTTTCTATATCCCATCTGTCAGTTCTTTTAAGTCAAATCCTAGGTTATGAAATAATGTGTTATTTTTGTAAGATGGCCCTTACAGTATCACAGACCATGTAGCTTGAGAGACGCGTGTCCCTGACGTGTCTCCTGCTTAAAAAACCATCCAAGTAATTGTATACGCCATGTGGTGTCCCATATCTGTCTCTGACAAGTCCAACACTGATAAGCAACTAGATAGGTGTGTTGGGTGCTTCATGGAGGAATACTAGATAGGTGTGTTGGTGCTTCATGGAGGAATTCTATCTTTGAGGTGTTATTTTAAAATTTTGTACGATAATTTCTTTTTCGGAAATTAAAATGTTGATTTATTATTAATAAGCACGTCTAAGGAAGTTGATATAATTGTCTTTAAATCAAAGTTTTAAACTCTTGATATTGCTTACTGTACGACGTATGGTTGCTTGTTGCATTATTTGGTGGTTATGAGAGGCTGAATAGAGTGGGATTTTAAGTGATACGAAGTGACCATGTCTTCCGGTTGAGGTTTATACTCGATGGAATCAAAAAGTTCTGCAATGTGTAGACACCCTATTTTGGACTTTCTAAATTAGTTTAATTATGGTATTTGATTCCCCAATGATGATTATGGTCAAGAACATCCCGAGGCTAATGGTGTGTTTGAGCTTTGAGCGTCCTGAACCTCATTCAAACCTTTGTCGAGTCCTGCCCAGACCTTTCAAGCCAGAGCCAAATGGCCTCAGCAAAACCATACTTGCTTACGCTAGTACCGTGCTGGCGTGCGCCGGTTAACTGCCATGTGTCAGTCATCGACCATTGACTCAGTTGTCACCGGCGCATGCAGGTACAATATAGGCGCACGCCAGTCAGAAGTCGGTCAAATATCACTATTCAACCACGTGCTCAAGACTTTTGTGGCCACCCTGATGTAATCTACAGTTTCCTGATGATTGTAATTGTGCAGGTGTAGGGAGGTATTCCCGAGCAGATACATTTAGTTACCAAACACGTGATGTTTGGGAACACGAGGTAAATACGACTGGACTTATCGCCGGGCAGTTCGGTGAACAGCGATATGGACCAGTGATATGAGAAGTCATGGCTTCAAGCAGACTGTTCGGTTATGATACAGCCGAACAGATGTAGTAAAAAACCTAGCACGTGATACGAGTGATCACGGGTTGAAAACAATGCAATCGATATCCGAATAAATGGTACGTAGGACCATAGTTTGAATATAGACAGGACAGTCATCATGCTAAACAAGTGTTCGGCAATATGGACCAGTGACATGAGAAGTCAATGGTCCAGGAAGGTTGTACGGGCTCAAGGACCAGTTACATGTGAGGTAACTGGTCCAAGCCGTCTGTTCGGCTATGAGACGGCCGAACAAAGATGGAACTCCAATCGAGAGTAGGAGCAGAGAGAATACTCTGAAAGATTCCAGAATAGTCATGTCTCATATAGGGATAAAGATCCCAAGAATATAGGATCTGAGAAAGATACCCAACGAGTATGGGATGTTCGGCTCTTAAAGGAAAAGAATCCTAAAAGGACTCTTTTCCATAAACTGATAAAGGAAACGAGACTCCTTGATATCCTGGGTTTCCTATACGAGTTAGGAATCCTATGGCAATAAGGATGCTTGGACAGCAAGCATCCATAAATCTATAAATATGAGGAAAACCTAGAGGTGAGAGGTACGCAATACGTTGCATTATTATTGCTTTCCTACTGATAATTAGGGTTTAACTGCTAGTACGTGATACTAACAAAGGCATCGGAGGGCCTTTGCCACGAGAGGCAAAGGTGCACTCACCCCCTGTCTATTTTGCAGATTAGGGTTCAGACGTCGAGCTAGGGTTCCGGTGAAGAGGCACGAATAAGCCGTTGCAATCCAGTTGATCCGAAGCGTCAATTGTTTTCATCCCCCTACAATTGGCGCCGTCTGTGGGAAACGAAAGAATTCCCTTTTGAAATACGACCATGGTGGAAGTAACTCCAGCAACGCCGCATGAACCAAAAGATGTGTTAGATGAGGGAAAGGACAAATCACCACCTGGGGCTCCGAGAAAGCCCCAGGGTGGGCACAGAAGGAACACGAGTAAGGACCGACCCCTTACCGTGCATCATAACTCCAAAAATAGAGGAGATGGAGAGACGGCTTCGAGATCCACGAGAAGGAGTAAATCCCATCAAAGGGATGAATCAATCGCGCACTCTAGGAGTGTGCACCATAGTGACGACGTTCTTGATAGGAAGAGGCAAGAAGTCGAGGTGTATGCTCGTCTGATTAAAAAACGAGAGCATGAGATCAGAGAATTGGAAAGAATTAGGGAGCATCCGGAGGATTCTGGCCTGTCTCGAGGAAATTCTAGAGGCAGTAGGTATGCTATGGTACAATACAGAAAGGATCCTTCACGAGGAAGAAGGAGCAGAAGTCCTGTTAGAGGGCGTCACGAAGCTTCTCCACGAAAAAGGGGAAGAAAAAGTAGAAGCCGAACACCGGAGAGAAAGACTTCTTCACGAAAAAGGAGGAGCAGAGACCGGAGTTCTACCCCCGAGGAAGAGGACACGAGAAAGCATCATCGAGACAGGTACGAGAGACCTGATGCTGATTGGGTCAAGGCTTCGGCCCACAAGTCAAAGGAGCAAGAGGATGGGACAGTGACTGCACGAGAAGCAGCACGCAAGGCCCTGAGTAATATTGCAGCCTCTCCCTTTACAAAGAGGCTACAAGAAGCAAGGTTGCCGAGCAGAGTGAAGCACGGTGCGTTCGTACTTTACGAGACAAATACGGATCCCGTAGCTCACATACAGCATTACCAACAGGCCATGTTTATGCATGAGGGGGATGATTCCATCTTGTGCAAGATGTTTCCCTCCAGTCTTGGCAAGGTGGCTTTATCTTGGTTTCATAAGTTGGCCCCACGATCCATACGAGGATGGAGGCAGTTGGCAGAAGAATTCACTGCTCGGTTCTTAACGAGCAGAAAGGCCCCAAAAACTTTTGAGAGTCTTTCCACCATGAAGCAGGAGGAGAACGAGCAGATCAGGGATTATGCAAAGAAGTACTGGGAAACTTTTAACGAGATTGAAAGTTGCAGTGAAGAGTATGCAATTGCTACGTTCAAAACTGGTTTGCCTGTTCGGGGAGAGCTGCGCCGTTCATTGAATAAACATCCAGTAGCCACCTTGGCTAAATTGATGGAACGGATAGAGCAACATGCCAGAATGGAGGATGACATACTCCGTGAGGATGGCAGGACGGTTGCCGAACAGCAGAAGGCACCTGCCAAAAAGGTGGATAAGCCTGAACCCAAGTCTTACAAAGACAGAAGGGAGTACGGGCAGGCTAAGAAAGAGCCATACAAGGACAAGCAAACTCCTGACCCCAAGTCCTTCTTCTCTATCACTACGGTTTGGAAGGAGCCAATATACAGGATTCTTTATCGAATAAAGAATCAGCCATATTTCAAATGGCCCCCAAGTCTAGGCGGAGACAAAGATGCAAAACGTGCTACGAATCAGCACTGCAGTTATCACAAGGATTGGGGCCATATGACCGAGGATTGTGAGGTATACAAGAGGCACCTTGATGATTTGGTCTCTCGGGGCTATCTCAAGGAGTTTATCCAGGAGGACCCTAAAGAGAAAGGGAAGGCCATGGAACTGGGTTACGAGCAGCACCCTAAAGGCGTGATCCATATGATACATGGACTGGCTGCACCTTATACGAGGAGTGAGGTGAGGCTGTTGCAAAGACAAGTCAAGCATGATCAGCACGTGATGCGGTTGGGAAACAAGAGAGGGCGAGAGACTAATGCATGCAACGAGAGCATGGCATTCAGTGACGATGATTTGGCGGAGGTCCAAATACCCCACAATGATGCATTGGTCGTGACCCTACGAGTTGGGGAATACGACATCGAAAGAATTCTAGTGGATTCGGGGAGCTGTACAGAGGTGTTGTACTATGATGCATTCAAGAAGCTGGGCCTGGCCCAATCGGACTTGGAACAATCAACAACACCTCTAATTGGGTTCGGTGCAGGAGCTGTTTGGCCCCTGGGAAGAGTGACTCTACCTGTTCGGGCTGGGTCAGTAGTATTAAGAACAGACTTTTTGGTAGTCGATGTCCCATCTTCCTATAACGCGATTATAGGGAGGACGTGGTTGCACAAAATGAGAGCAGTCTCCTCGACTTATCACCAGATGGTGAAATTTCCAGGATCAAATGGGATTGAAGTCCTTAAAGGAAACCAGAAGGTGGCACAGCAATGCTTGATTTCCATCATCAAAACAGCCCCGAAGGTCCACCATGTTCACACACTAGAAGTACCAGATCAACCAACCATCGAGGATGTTGGCAGAAGCCCGGCTGAAAAAGTAGTTGAGGGCCTGGAGAAGATTCAGATCAACGAGATTGATCCTGAAAGATATTTTTTGATTGGGAAATCATTACCAGCAGACGAAAAGGCTGAGTCGGTAAGATTTCTAAAAGAATATATTGATGTTTTTGCATGGGTGCCAGAGGAAATGCCCGGGGTGGATGCAGACGTGATCTGTCATCATTTAAACATTGACCCTCAACACAAGCCAATCATTCAGAAAAAACGAAGGGCTGCCGTACAGCATGTAGATGCAGTGATTGAAGAGGTCGATCGTTTGTTGGAGGCCAAGGTAATACGTGAAGTCTATTACCCAGAGTGGTTATCCAACACTGTTGTGGTAAAGAAGAAGAATGGGAAGTGGCGTGTCTGTGTGGACTTCACAGACCTGAACAAAGCATGCCCTAAGGACAGTTTTCCTTTGCCTAGGATTGACCAATTGGTTGATGCAACCTCTGGTTACGAGCGAATGAGTTTTCTCGATGCATATCGAGGATATCATCAGATTGCTATGTTTGAACCTGATCAAGAGAAGACTTCGTTCATCACACCACGAGGGTTATACTGTTACAGTGTTATGCCCTTTGGACTAAGGAATGCTGGGGCTACATACCAAAGACTTGCAACCATTATGTTCAAGAAGCTCATCAGGAAGACTTTGGAAGTTTACATAGATGATATGGTGGTAAAGAGTCGAGAAAAGGGAGGGCATATTTCTGATCTGAGGGAAGTGTTCGAAATCCTGAGGAAGTATAAGCTGAAACTCAACGCCTCAAAGTGTGCGTTTGGAGTTGGTTCAGGAAAATTCCTGGGCCATTTGGTAACTCTGAGAGGGATAGAGGCAAATCCCGATCAGATTGATGCCTTACAAAGACTACAGAGTCCCAAAACTACCAAGGAAGTCCAGAGACTGACTGGAATGGCAGCAGCACTTAACAGATTCATCAGCAGGTCAAGCGACAAATGCAGACCCTTTTTTCAGTTATTAAAAAAAAGGGAGGGATTTGAATGGGGAGCAGAATGTGAACAAGCTTTCCAGGACCTGAAGAAGTACCTGGCCGAGCCCCCACTGTTGTCAACTCCACAGCCTGGTGAGTCTTTAATTCTGTACTTAGCTGTTTCCGAGCATGCAGTAAGTGCAGTCTTGTTGAGGGACTTGGGGATCGAACAAATCCCCATCTATTATGTTAGCAAGACGTTGTTGAGTGCAGAGACAAGATATCTGCCTTTAGAAAAACTTGTCCTGGCACTTAGGACAGCAACCAGGAAATTGCCACACTACTTCCAAAGCCATAAGGTTGTGGTTTATACTGAGTATCCATTAAAATCACTGCTTCGAAAGGCGGATTTCTCAGGACGGATCTCGACATGGTCCGTAGAGTTAAGTCAGTATGATCTCGAGTATCAGCCACGCACAGCAATTAAAGGCCAAGTGTTGGCCGATTTTGTGGCAGAGTTTTCCCCCACTGTTGCTCCTTTGCCTCCTACGAGAAAGGAACAGGCAGCTAAGACATCATCCTTGAAGGATCAACCCGTAGCCGAACAGGATCCCAAAGAATGGAAGTTATTCGTTGATGGATCAGCGTGCAATACTGGTTCTGGAATTGGAGTTGTCCTCTTTCCTCCTCAAGGAGTTCTCATTGAACTCTCTGTTCGGCTTGGATTCAGTGCATCGAATAATGTGGCTGAATATGAAGCACTCTTGGCTGGGTTAAGAAGTGCAAAGACCCTTAAAGCAGAACGGGTCAGGGTGTATTGTGATTCCCAGCTTGTTGTGAATCAGCTGTCCGGAGAGTACGAGACTCGGAATGAAAAGATGGTAGTCTACGTGCAGGCAGCAAAAGACTTGCTTGATACTTTCGAGAGGGTATATATTGAGCAAATAAGTTCTGGACAGAATGCTCATGCAGATTCTTTAGCTTGGTTGGCTGCAGCAGTACCAACAGAGTTTAAAAGAAGGGTGGCAGTAGAATACCTCAACGAGCCGAGCATTGGGAGGAGTGTAGACTTGGTCTTGGACGTGAACCAAGGACCAAGTTGGATGGACCCAATAATGGAGTTCTTACGAGACGAGATACTCCCTTCTGATAAAAAGGAGGCCCACAAGATAAGAGTCAAATCTGCTAGGTTTTGGCTGTCCCCAGAGGGTAAGTTGTATAGGAAATCCTTTACGGGTCCCTATTTGCTATGTGTACATCCTGAGATGGTACAGAAGTTCCTTCATGAAATCCACGAGGGAACATGTGGGAGCCATGCTGGAGGCAGATCTATTGCCCACCGAGCAATTACTCAAGGCTACTGGTGGCCACACATGCAAGAAGATGCAAAGGTGTATGTAAAGATTTGTGAGAAGTGTCAAAAGTTCTCACCAATGATTCGAACACCCGCTGAAGATCTGGTGCCATTAACAAGTCCCTGGCCTTTTGCTCAATGGGGGATGGATATCGTGGGTCCATTGCACAAAGCAACTGGGAATCGAAAATTCCTGCTTGTTGCAACTGACTATTTTACAAAGTGGATTGAGGCAGAACCACTGGCCAAAATCACTGAGCCTATGATAGAAAGGTTCGTGTGGAAAAACATCATCACTCGTTTTGGAGTCCCTTATTCATTGATTACAGACAATGGATCCCAATTCCAGAAGAAATTCAAGGCTTTTTGTGCCCAATATGGAATAAGAAATTTTTATTCCACCCCAGCCTACCCTCAGAGTAATGGGCAAGCAGAGGCATCTAATAAAACTATCCTAGATGGGATAAAGAAGAGGCTGGACAAAGCTAAGGGAAAGTGGCCTGACGAGTTACCATTGGTCCTGTGGGCTCATCGAACAACGCCTAGGAGGTCTACGGGAGAGACCCCCTATTCATTGGCCTATGGAACAGAGGCTGTCATACCTCTGGAGGTAGGCCTGCCGACCAACAGGACCGTTTTGGTTGAAAGTGGAGGCAATGACAAGGCCCTTCAAATCGAGCTTGACCTTGCCGAGGAAAGGAGAGAAAAAGCCTTGGTACATCTTGCTTCTTACCAAGAACAACTGATGAAAAGCTACAACAAGCATGTTCACCCTCGAGAATTTGGTGTTGGGGACCTCGTGCTACGAAAAGTGCTCGGCAACACCAAGGTGGCTAACGAGGGCAAACTGGGGGCCAACTGGGAAGGCCCGTATAGAGTAACTGAGATTGTGGGCATCGGAGCCTATCGATTGGCTGATCTGGATGGTGATCCAATTCCGAGGCCTTGGAATGTTCATAATTTACGAAAGTTCTTTGTTTAGAAGTATTAAATTCTGTTTTGGATTTACACTACGTGATTGTGTGGGAATTACGAATATAATTCCTTTGTTCTAGTTTTGATTGTTTTTGCAAAGGGTACGAGTAACGCCCTCTTGCGTTTTACAGATTATGAATACAATCACTTCTTTCGAAAAACTGTTGTGGTATTTAAATACGAACTACGAGTTTGGTTCTCCTTATTCGTATTGGGGAGCAGGGCATACCTTTTGAGTATGTGAAACTTAAAAGCATTATACATTTTTAAGTACGTGACACTTAACGAATACAAGTACGAAACACTTGTATAGAATTTCAAGTATGTGAAACTTGGGTATACATTTGAACACAAGTATGAAAACACTTGTATGTTTACTTTTAAACAAATACAAGTACGAAATACTTGTATGGACGTTCAAAGTACGAGATACTTATATGGTGTTTTAAGTACGTGATACTTGAGAACCTATATTGGCTTGACTTAAATGTAAGCCACATTTAGTTCAGTACGTGAAACTGAAACACAAGTACGAGACACTTGTGTGATGTTCTAAATACGTGATACTTAACAAGTATGAATACACTTGTAAAGTACTTAAAACAGTACGAGACACTGGGAAACAAATGTTTTGAAGTACGTGACACTTAAACAAATTTAAGTATGTGAAACTTGACAGGCGTGAAAGATTTGCTAAAAAGTACGAAATACTTATGCAAACAAATGATACGACATACTTAGATTGAAACATTGCAGCTGCAACAACAAAGGATGCCGAGCAAAACATAAGGTTATGCCACGAAGGGCCAAATACCTGTGTTAACAAAGTATTCAAACTGAACAGGTGCCTCACAGGGCCAAAGTATGCTTATGGTCACGCAGGACCAGCAACCAAAACAATCCTTGGGCCAGAGCAAGTGCTGTTTCCGACGAACTAGCACTGTCCCCGACGTGAACGGGACGGTCTCCTCTAGTGAATAGAGGAGTCCATGTTTGAGGAAGTACTTGGGTAGTTGGTGAAACGGGGTGATGTGTTTCGGTATCTGCTTGAGACGCAGTACCAGTTGGGTCTTCTGATCTAGGCCGTTTGTCTCTGTGAGCATCACTGGCCTCTATGGTAGTCTCCACTTCACGAGATGAAGTGGAGCGGTTCGAACCTCCTCTGTTGCGACGGGGTGCAGGGGGGGCGTTCCCTGTGGAAGCTACCCGACCAGATCCCCGTCCCCGAGAAGAGACGGTGAGGAGGGAGCTGAGGTTTAAAGGCTGACGTGTCATGGTGCTTGAGTTAGGAGAAAATTGAGAATAACCTGAAGAGGATGATTGACTGGTGTCAAGATTCAATACTGGCTGTTCGGGTTGAAGAGGAATGACCTGTCTGGATCTTCGAACTCTAACTCGAGGTAATGGAACACCTTCGGAAATAGGGATTTCACCCAATTGACCAGCTACAGTTACTCCTGCGTTACCTCTTGTGCTCCTAGGCTGAGGAGCAGTCGATGTAGAGGCAGCGCTGGTGCTAGGATGAGCGAGCCTCCTGTCGATGACACCTCTGTATGCAGGATCGTATCCCAGAAGTACGTCAGCGTCACGACCCCGACCAGCTGTTCGGGTACCAGGCACGCCTTTATATTTCAGAACTTTGTTAATGTCCTCTGTTCGGATGTTGCTTGGTGTACGTCTGGGACGATGATTAACGTTTTCAGCTGCAAAATTCAAATTGAAAAACCAAATTTAGTCCATGCGAAAAGCTACGAGAAAGCAGTAAATGAAGAATTGTAAAAGAGGAAAATCAAGAGCATACGTGGATAGCCCCATATGTGGGGGCAATGGAGCCCCAGCACTTGGCCATCTTCCCCTAAAGGCTCGAATGCTCCAGTTACATAGAGGAAGTCGATCTCATGGTCACGAGCAGAATCTGGCAGATTGAGCACGAAGCGCTTCTCTGCCCTCCTAACTTTGAAGTAGTAAGTATTGTACTCAGGGTTTAGTACTATACTATACCACCACTGGATGTCCCAGATTCCTAAATTGGTTTCTAGAATCCCATTTAGGGCTATAGTCCCCATTATCAGTCTAAAAACGTTCGTAGAAACTTGCATGGGTGTAAGACGGTACCAGCTTAAAATCTGGCGGAGGAGTGGATGAAGGGGGAAACGGACCCCGCCTTCGACAATGGACACGATTGGGATACACATTCTATCCCACGATCCAGCATCCCTATCCGCTCCTAATGGAGCGAGTTCAAGCCCTACGTTTTCAGGGATATTGTATTTCTCTCTAAATGCCGCCATGGCAGCAGGGGTATCACAAAGTTTCCTAAACTTACTGGGTCTAGGAGGGTTGTCGTCCGCCATGAGTATATTTAGAAAAGAAGAAAAGATGAAAAAGGGTGTAATTGAAACCCTAGAAAAACGACCCACGAATCTGAGAGTGAGATCTCAGAGGGAAGCCTAAGAAGACGAAATGGAGTAAGAACGAGAATCTTACAAGAATAAATGTGACGATTCCCTTGAATGCAATTGAATTTGCAGGTGGCGGCAATGGCGGATAGCGGGATGCTTTCGCCTGGTTTCTAGAGAGAGAAGGAGTGCGTGTAAATCTTTGGTAAAAACCCAAAGAGAGCTCTTTCAGGGGTTAAGGGGTGAGAGACGGAGACGAAACGTCTCCTCTCACACCGTTACAGGAAAAAGTAACGGAAAGCAGAAACCGTTCTGACGCCGTTTCATAGAACGTCAGTTCGAAGTTAATGCTAGGTACACGAAAACGTGCCACGTGGAGTCATTTACCCCGAAATGGTATAATGACATAGGCGCCAAAAGGCATCAATGAAGTATTGAAATCATGACTGCACGGGATCAAAAGAGTTTGGTCTAGATAGAATTCTGTTTCTAAGCGTCATATATTACCCCCGAACAGTGGTAAATACATGAAGCTGGGGAGCAATTGTAGGGAGGTATTCCCGAGCAGATACATTTAGTTACCAAACACGTGATGTTTGGGAACACGAGGTAAATACGATTGGACTTATCGCCGGGCAGTTCGGTGAACAGCGATATGGACCAGTGATATGAGAAGTAATGGCTTCAAGCAGACTGTTCGGTTATGATACAGCCGAACAGATGTAGTAAAAAACCTAGCACGTGATACGAGTGATCACGGGTTGAAAACAATGCAATCGATATCCGAATAAATGGTACGTAGGACCATAGTTTGAATATAGACAGGACAGTCATCATGCTAAACAAGTGTTCGGCAATATGGACCAGTGACATGAGAAGTCAATGGTCCAGGAAGGTTGTACGGGCTCAAGGACCAGTTACATGTGAGGTAACTGGTCCAAGCCGTCTGTTCGGCTATGAGACGGCCGAACAAAGATGGAACTCCAATCGAGAGTAGGAGCAGAGAGAATACTCTGGAAGATTCCAGAATAGTCATGTCTCATATAGGGATAAAGATCCCAAGAATATAGGATCTGAGAAAGATACCCAACGAGTATGGGATGTTCGGCTCTTAAAGGAAAAGAATCCTAAAAGGACTCTTTTCCATAAACTGATAAAGGAAACGAGACTCCTTGATATCCTGGGTTTCCTATACGAGTTAGGAATCCTATGGCAATAAGGATGCTTGGATAGCAAGCATCCATAAATCTATAAATATGAGGAAAACCTAGAGGTGAGAGGTACGCAATACGTTGCATTATTATTGCTTTCCTACTGATAATTAGGGTTTAACTGCTAGTACGTGATACTAACAAAGGCATCGGAGGGCCTTTGCCACGAGAGGCAAAGGTGCACTCACCCCCTGTCTATTTTGCAGATTAGGGTTCAGACGTCGAGCTAGGGTTCCGGTGAAGAGGCACGAATAAGCCGTTGCAATCCAGTTGATCCGAAGCGTCAATTGTTTTCATCCCCCTACAGCAGGGTTGTTCACCTCTCTTTTCTACATCTTCCATCACCTAGTCCCATGCATTTAATGCATGGGAGGCTCCCTTCTTAACTTAACCACCCCCTAACCCACCTTATTACAGCCCCAGCCCCATCTTCAGTCACCTTGGCCTATATATACACCCCTTGCATTTATATGCAAGGGGTTCACAAGAATTACTCCATTAAAGGGTCATCAAACTCTTCTCTCTCTCTTTTCTCTAGCTCTTTGCTTCTTCTTCTTTCATTTATTGAAAGAGCAAGCAAAGAACTCCCTCTCACCCATTGTTGCAACCTCTCACTCATCATCCATTCATTAAACTCTAAGTTCAAGCTCAAAACATCCCATCAACCTCAAAAGCAAAGGTATACCACCTTTGTGAAACTCCCTGTTCTGATCTCTGAGGGGTGCTAGCAGGGTTAAGGCTAGTAATCAATACTAGTCACGGCCTTAAAGCTAGCAAGATCCAAAGACCGTGCCAGATGACACGTGGCGCACGCCAGTATTATTAAGCAGTATGCCAGTCATGGCTGTATGTGCACCATTGGCGTGGGGATCACTGATCATCCTTTTCTTGTCTTATTTCTATCTTATCACCTTTATGCATGCTAAGAACCAGTTTATTACTTTCTGTATTTTAGAGCTGTGTAGTTGCTTATCTGTCATTTCTATTTTAGAAGGCCTCTGGGATCCTTCTAATCATGTTCCAGAGCCCAGATCGTGCAAAGCCAAGCACTGACCAGGTGTTGCAACTGGCGTACGACAGCTTCAATGGATCCAGTGGCTTGCCCTTGCATGAAAGTTAAGTCTTGGCCTCTGTTTATATTCCCCACACTATTTATGGGGCGTTCTGTTCATTTTATGGCTCTAAAGCCATCTCTGCTGCCTGTAATTGCATTTATTCTGCTATATTAACTGTGTGGTTTGTCCTGGGTGTGCACTGGTCCTTCTAGAGCCCAGAGGGTTGAGAAATAGGAGATGTGAGTTTAGATTTATCGGCGCACGCTAGTATACGGCTAGTGCATGCAAGTAGTTCCTGTATGCAGTGGCCTTGCCAGTGCATATAGCCTCCCATTTCGTGCCTCATTCTGGGACAGCGTGCTCCAGTTTGTTTAAAATGCTCACAGGTGCCTGTCCTCAATCTATTATCATGTGTTTCAAGTAAATCATCCATCACATTTCTGCCATACAACTGCAAACTGCTACAGTTTTAATCCCCTTTTAACTGTTCCCCCGCCCTAATTGGCTAAAAAAATGATTAATGAGAGAAAAATGTAAATGTTTTACAAAATGCCCGAGTAGAGACCAATCTTCGGATTGGGTGAGAGGGGGTGCCGTAAAACCCTTCTCCTTTCATAACCTGGCTCTTGAACCTCAGATATCGAAGGTGACGACGGACCGGCCTACGCCTTTTCAAAATCAAACAACGTAGCAAACGTTTCAAGTTCAGTTCCTTGGGTGTTTCACTGCAAAATCCGAGTGGCGACTTTGAATCGAAGCGTTTCGCCGCGCTTCCCAAAAAGGGCGCACCCGATTTTTAAGACGGAAATTGAAAATTTTTGGGGCGTGTGGCCACAGTGGCGACTCCGCTGGGGAACTCATTGCATTGATTGATATTTGGAAACTAGTACATAAATGAACAATTTTTCAAAAGTCTGTCAAAATAGTACGCTCCGAGCTGTTGAAGAACGGAATGGTAACGTAACAGGATCTCCGTATCCGACCAATCCGAACTGGGGCTTTTACTGTTGTTCACTCGCGTAGTCTTTTTTCAAGTATCGATTAATAAAAGTGAGCTAAGCTTGAAAAAAGGCATTTTTTTTCAAAACATTGCGTTTCTCTCTTATTCAAATCATTCTTCAGTATTCTCCATTTGCATCGATGTTGGCTAGCCCCGTTGAGGTGTTTTGGGTAACCGACACAGTTTACTGGAGCCCGGGGTCCTTGAATGCCCAACAACCTTGGACGATGATGAGTCGTACTACCGTTCAACCGTTGCCTTGCTATACGCGTTGCAACAGGAGGTATATCGCGGCTCTAGTCAGAGGAACCCCTTTAAGCCAAAACCAACCTCTACATGCGTACAAAGCTCTAGAACCTTCTAACCTAGGATAGGAGCCTGCAGGATAGGATTATTTGCATCTAACCCCCATATACTGTCTATGTATTACTGCTTTCCTTATCGCATGCCTGTACATACATTCATACCGTTTTGCATAGGAGCATGCTAAGGCGGCTTTTAGGTTGTCTCCTATTGAGCTTGTCTTATGCTTATTAGGATGTTGCCTTGAACCAATGAAGAGTTGTGCATCTTGATGGTGCGCGTTATCGAATTTCAAAGTCCTTGGATCAACGAGACTTTGGGAAATCAAAATCTTCTAAGTCCTTGTCTAAAATCCGGTCGAAGTTTCAAACAGAAAAACTAAGAACAACAGAGAGAATGCTGTGATACTTACAGCACCCAAGTTAAAAGTGCTAATCACTTACACCGCTTAGGCCCCAGCACAGTGTTGCTTACACCGCCCCGGTTCCGGTATCACATCATCGACACTGAGTTATTCTTACTCCAAAAGTTGAAACTTTGAAAGCGGAATAGTCGAAGGCTTAGACTATTTTGACATCTCTTAGTGTTAGTCGATTCAAACAAGGATACACCCTCGAAAAGAATTTTGAGGATCTTGGTAGCGTTCGGACATCATGAGACAGACTCGTTTTTAGTTTTAGAGTATTGGAAGACACTGACGACGATGACGTGCTCATTGCATTCCTTTAAATTCTTTCAAAAAGCTTATTGCAGGAATATAACTGAGTTCTCATTTACTTTGCTGTCCAAAGCTCTAGGCCATTTCACCAAAGGGAAAAACCAAACCTGCTCGAGAGTGTCTGCCAGGGCTGTTTCAATGTCACCTCCAAAGCCATATCACCCTACTTGATCATCAATCCGAAATGGCATCACAAATAGAGATGGCTCAGCTGAAGAGAGCTATACAAGAACTGAACCAGAAAATGGGCAAACAAATGGTTATGGTCCAGGGGCTGGTTGACCTTTTTACCTCCGCCATGTCAAAGCCAGATCTGGGGCTAAATGCTACTAATGCCAGAATCGAAGAACTTCCATAATTCTATCACCCTTCCGCAGTTGGAATCAAGTTGTGCTCAAAGGACATGTTCAAAGATCTGATTGAATTCCATGAGGTTAGAACTCCCCCGAAGGAGGATGTTGGATCCTTGTTCAAAGCCAATGTCGAAGGGGAGGACATGCACGGTGATAAAATCAACCCCAAGGGCAAAAGAGTGCATTCTTCCGATGGCATAACACGATGCAGCTACAAAGCAAGCAAAGGTTTCACCTTGAACCCCCAATCCAATCGCCGGAACCCACCAAGGACTTTCTCCTGTTTCTCTGCGCCCTCTAGCCTCAATTTACGAGAAGCTTCTCGATGCCAGTTCCATCAAGCCTCTAACTCCAATTCCGCTGCCTAAGGTTCTCCCTGTCAGCCACAATCCCAACCACTTCTGCGCCTACCATCAAATGCCTGGCCATTCCACCATTGCCTGCTACCGCATCCGACATGCCATTCAAGATCTCATTGACAATGGCATCATTCCAGTTCCACTCCCATCAAAGCCCATTGTCATTTCCAAGCCCATGCCTCAACACGATCCTAACCCGCATATTAGTCAGATATCTACCACCTCCACTCAAATCAACCCTATCTCCACCATATTTAACCCTACAAACCATATAATCCCAGAAAATCAATCCAAACCGATCGTGTCTCCCCCATCCGAACCCGAGGCTAACCTGATGGCCATAAGTGCAATTGAGGTCTTCACTGCCGACACCTTGGTTAATGGAAACGTGAAGCTTACCAAAGAGGAATTCAAGAGGAAGCTTGATCAATTAAAAGAGAAAACGAATTGGCCGAGGACCTTCAATCACGAGAGTTTAGGGTTGTTGTTCAAGGAATTCTCTCAAGTGGGTCTGGCCGATGAAGCTGAAGAAGCCAAAGTGTTGTTGTTTGGGTCTGTTGTCCTCTAGCTCTCACCACTCTATGAGGAAGCCAAGGGTAACTCTAAAAATTGCACTTTCAAGCCGCGTCTATTTTGCATTGACACTTTTGAGTCTGAGTATGACACAGTGCCTGTCAAAGTTGTCTAAGTCTAGCTCTGAGTCGGAGTTTGTGCCTCTTGGCCCTCTATGTCGTAGCTTTTATTTTCAAATCGAGTCTTTTGTTGCACTTGGCAACCCCGAGGGGGCTTTCTTTATGATATGCACTATCTTGCTTCTAAGTACTTCGCTGGCTTTTATATAAATTGTGTCGACCCTGATGACGAAGGGATAGATTTCGATGGGATCATCCCCAAGGAAATGTGTTCCCTCGCCGAAAGGAAAGACGAAAGGCATGCTCAGCCTATTAATTGAAATTTTAGTTTTCAAATAAACTTGAAAGATGAGGTAGATCCTGGAATGGTTCAAATTGGTTCAGCACTGTCCCTAGAGGAGCATTGTGCCCAGTCAGACAGGCTCGAAGAATTCGGCGATGTCTTGGCATGGTTTCACAAGGACACACCTAGCGCTGATTATGAGGTAAAGAAGCATCAAATCCCCTGTTACCGGTGCCAAGCCAGAAATCAAAAGCTTAGAAGGCTTCAAGCCTCAATACCATGTTCAAAGCAGCAACAACGGTGTTTCGCCAAACACAAGTAAGAAAGTGTCAAAATGGCCCGGTGCAAGACATGTCAACCGAAGCTCTCTGGACTTGCATTATCAAAGCCACCTTACCTAGGGTTGCAGCTAAAGCTCATGGACCTCAACGGCAATGAATTCAATACTTTGGTCAACCCTGATGACGAAGGGATAGATTTCGATGGGATCATCCCCAAGGAAATGTGTTCCCTCGCCGAAAGGAAAGACGAAAGGCATGCTCAGCCTATTAATTGAAATTTTAGTTTTCAAATAAACTTGAAAGATGAGGTAGATCCTGGAATGGTTCAAATTGGTTCAGCACTGTCCCTAGAGGAGCATTGTGCCCAGTCAGACAGGCTCGAAGAATTCGGCGATGTCTTGGCATGGTTTCACAAGGACACACCTAGCGCTGATTATGAGGTAAAGAAGCATCAAATCCCCTGTTACCGGTGCCAAGCCAGAAATCAAAAGCTTAGAAGGCTTCAAGCCTCAATACCATGTTCAAAGCAGCAACAACGGTGTTTCGCCAAACACAAGTAAGAAAGTGTCAAAATGGCCCGGTGCAAGACATGTCAACCGAAGCTCTCTGGACTTGCATTATCAAAGCCACCTTACCTAGGGTTGCAGCTAAAGCTCATGGACCTCAACGGCAATGAATTCAATACTTTGGTCAACGTGGATCAACTAAAGCTACTTTTCCCTGAGAGATGCTCGTTGGATCGAAAACCACAAGGGTGGGCGATTCCAAGCAAAAGTTAGAGCCGCCTGCTAGACTGAAAACCTAAAGAGACGGTCTAGGCAAAAGTGAATAGGCAAAAAGTCGAAAGCTCGCTAGGCCGAAAACCTGAAAAGGCGGTACTAGGCAAAAGTTAGAGCGCAAAAGGAGAAGTGAAATACCTGAGTGAACCTTGGCCTGAACTACGTTTTGACCTGATTCCCCAGAATGGGATATGTAGGCAGTCTCTCTCTTTGAGACTCTGTCACAATCTATTAACTTGACCTCAGGTTTTGGCTATGGTACATCGCGATGGTCGCCTGAATGGGATACCTAGGCAACCCCTCTTTGAGGTTCGGTCACAATCTATCAACTTGATCCCAAGTTAAGGCTTTGGTGCACCACGTAGGCCGCCTGAACTATGTTTTGACAAATTCTTCCATGAGGTTCGGTCACGATCAGTCAATCGGATCCAAGGCTTTGGTACGTCGCCGTAGCCAAGAAGAAGACAAGCTTCATTTGTGCAGAAGGGGGAAAAACCTTTTATCTTTCAATCTTGTTTCAAACTACTTCTTCAATTTCAAAGCTGAGCAAAAGCCTTAAAATAATATGAAGCATAAAAAACAGAATGAAATGCTAGAGGCCCCAACGGGCTCACAGTTTATTCTAAGTCAGTAGAGTCTAGTGTAAGTAACCGCAGTGGACTTGTAGTCATGCGCACTAGTTTGAGGTTCACGCGCGTTTGTTCAAAGTTATGCGCATTGGTCTTAAACCTGCGCTCGCTTATTCAATTTGAGCGGTAGTCAAAAGCAGTCAACTACTACCTCCAGCTTATCTTTATCCACCTCAAGTTCAAAGCACCTCACCTCGAATGTCATTCAATGGGCTTTTGCCAAGTGTTGTCATGTCGTGCAGGTCATATGGACCTAATGTGACTGCACGGGGGTGTCGGTTTCAGTCCGGGCCTATATGAGTCTCTCTTCGCATCTTATGTCCATGTTTATGACATTTTTCCAGTTTTTCAATCCTTTATCATGTCGGGATGCTTTTTTCCGGTTTTGTCAGTTCGTACAGGTCATTGTACAGCTACTCGACCTTATGCAAGTGTCAGTTTCGCTTGTCTAGGGATATTGTGAGTTTTGACCCGTTAATGCTCAAAATTTCATTATGTTCTGCGTGTCTAAAAGTCCGCGTCATTACCTGGGGCTCTTTCTATCTTTTCGTTCAAGCTAGACGAGTCAATACGTGTACGCATGTCTATGCGTCGATTCAGTTCACTTGTCAATGCAAATTAGATATTAACAGTTGGTTTATATGTTCTCTTAGACTTTCTCAAAAGGGAGTCATTAAACTGGAAAATGCAATTTTTACATTGCTACCCTAGCGTCTATCCTCTATAATCCAAGCAGTGGAATCTTATGAACAGCAAAGGCACATCGGCCCAAAGCAAAGCATATCTATGAGGCACTTCCACCCAAGCATCAAAGAAAGGACAAGCAGGCCCAATGCCACTCCTAAATGTCAATTGGGGCACGCCGGCCCACTCAACACCTCTCTATCTAGGCATGCAGGCCCGAATCCCAGAAGCTAAAGACAGTAAAGTAATGAGGCTCAGTGGTAGTCCTCAGGCGTCGTTGTCCTCTTAGAAGCCGCCCTTAGCTTGCATCTACATTTTCAATTTGCGCATTCACTTTAGTATACATATCATTGCATATTGTGTATCAAATGTTGAAAGCAAGAAAAGTCTATTAAGTACCAGAACATGCCAATCCAGTATCGAAAGCAGCAAGTAAAACAGTATTTTGGGGTTCATACCTGGGATCTAGTCACTATTGGAACCGGAGCTGGGGCCGCTGATCTAGGATAGTGCAATTGTAAAGAGGGGGGGCCACATGCCGTTCTCCCTATCCATTTCTCCATGGCAAATGTCAAGCACACAGCCCACTGCGCTAGCACCTGGAGCACACTGTGAAGATCAGAATACAATTCAAAGTAGCAATGGCTTATGCTACCCAAATCCGAGTTCACCGACGGCATGTTCATCCTGAAGAATGATTCGCCCATCCTGTCAGATTCAACGACGATCACCCATGTCGTCCTTTTTCAATCTTCCAACGACGATCAGCCATGTCGTCCTTTTTCAATCTTCCAACGACGATTAGCCATGTCGTCCTTTTCAATCCTTCAACGACGATCAGAATATTGTCCTTTTCAATCTCTCAACTCAACAATGGTTCCCGAGTCATCCTCAATGATGACCCACCGTCTTAAATCGACGATGGTTCCCGAGTAATCCTTAATGATGACCCACCGTCTTCCCGAGTCATCCTCAACGATGACCCACTGTCTCAAATCAACGATGGTTCCCGAGTCATCCTCAATGATGACCTACCATCTCAAATCAACGATGGTTCCCGAGTCATCCTTCAATGATGACCCACCGTCTCAAATCAACGATGGTTCCTGAGTCATCCTCAATGATGACCCACCGTCTCAAATCAATGATGGTTCCTGAGGATGACCCACCGTCTCAAATCAACGATGGTTCCCGAGTCATTCTTCAATGATGACCCACCGTCTCAAATCAATGATGGTTCCCGAGTCATCCTTAATGATGACCCACCGTCCCAATTCAACGATGGTCTGAATCATCCTCAACGATGATCCATCATCCATGTTCAACGATGGTCCGTCCATTCTGAATGACTACCTCTACTTCAGTCAAACTTAGAGCACATTTTCCAGCAATCCTATTGCTCTTTCTCGGATGGTCCTTGATAAGGAGATTGGCTCTGAGTCCCAATAGATGGAATTTAACCTAGCTGACGCGACCTACCCGTGATTGTTGGAACTATTTGTGCCATGGTTAGCTTTATCCACAACAATAGCCGGTCTTGTTCATTCACCCGGCGATCGGAATATCGTCTGATTCAATCCATTCACCCGGCGATCAGAATATCGTTCGCATGGTATGTCCATCCGCAATTAATTATTCCTCATGAGAGTCCGCCTTCGCAATCAATGATGGTCCGCCCATCCAGGATTGTCTATTCAATCCATCAATGACAAATCAGAACATTCAATCCACAGTGCTGATCAGAATATCATCCGGTCAATCCGTAACAACCGCCGCTAGCTCTGGTCCACATCGATCTAATTATTAGTGCATCTTCCAGCAATCCTATTGCTCTGTCTCGGATGGTCCTTGATAAGGAGATTGGCTCTGATTCCCAATAGATGGAACTTAACCTCCCTGACACGACCTACCCGTGATTGTTAGAGTTCTTTGTGTGCCGAAAATGGTTTGGTCCCCAAGCAGTGATGATTCGTCTGCAGCTAATTATTTCCCAAACGACGGTCCACCCATCCAATTTTAAATCAACGACGGTCCACCCGTCCAATAAATTCTTCCCCCAACAGAGTCGATCCATCTGCAACAGGTTATTTCCCCAAGAGATTTTCCCTCCTCTGCGACAGCCTGATCCGTCCTTTTCAAATCAAGTGGCGTTTCACATCGTCCATATCACCCCCAACAGCGGCATCCCGCTCATCCAAATTCAACCAAACAGGTTCTTTCAGTTTCATGTATGTCCTGTTCTGGATAGCCTAGGAGGGTGTCTAGAAAACCTTTGACGTTACTTGTACCAAGACAATGGTGCTCCAAGTGCTATCAAAGGGGGGCTACTGTAGACACCCTATTTTGGATTTTTCAAATTAGTTTATTTACGGTATTTGATTCCCCAATGATGATTATAGTCAAGAACAACCCGAGGCTAATGGCGTGTTTGAGCTTTGAGCGTCCTGAACCTCATTCAAACCTTTGTCGAGCCCTGCCCAAACCTTTCAAGCCAGAGCCAAATGGCCTCAACAATACCATACTTGCTTACGCCAGTAACGGGCTGGCGTGCGCCGGTTAGCTGCCACGTGTCAATCATCGACTGTTGACTCAGTTGCCACCGGCGCACGCAGGTACAATATAGGCGCACGCCAGTCAAAAGTCGGTCAAATATCACTATTCAAAGACGTGCTTGAGACTTTTGTGTCTACCCTGACGTAATCTACAGTTTCCTGATGATTGTAATCATGCAGGGTTGTTCCCCTCTCTCTCCTACATCTTCCATCACCTAGTCCCATGCATTTAATGCATGGGAGGCTCCCTCCTTAACCTAACCAGCCCCTAACCCACCTGATTACAGCCCCAGCCCCATCTTCAGTCACCTTGGCCTATATATACCCCCCTTGCATTTATATGCAAGGGGTTCACAAGAATTACTCCATTAAAGGGTCATCAAACTCTTCTCTCTCTCTTTTCTCTAGCTCTTTGCTTCCTCTTCTTTCATTTATTGAAAGAGCAAGCAAAGAACTCCCTCTCACCCATTGCTGCAACCTCTCACTCATCATCCATTCATTAAACTCCAAGTTCAAGCTCAAAACATCCCATCAACCTCAAAAGCAAAGGTATACCACCTTTGTGAAACTCCCTGTTCTGATCTCTGAGGGGTGCTAGCAGGGTTAAGGCAAGTAATCAATACTAGTCACGGCCCTAAAGCTAGCAAGATCCAAAGACCGTGCCAGATGACACGAGGGCACGCCAGTATTATTGAGCCGTACGCCAGTCATGGTTGTATGTGCAACATTGGCGTGGGGATCACTAATCATCCTTTTTGTCTTATTTCTATCTTATCACCTTTATGCATGCTAAGAACCAGTTTATTACTTTCTGTA
Source organism: Rhododendron vialii (assembly GCF_030253575.1). Classification (NCBI taxonomy): domain Eukaryota; kingdom Viridiplantae; phylum Streptophyta; class Magnoliopsida; order Ericales; family Ericaceae; genus Rhododendron; species Rhododendron vialii. Next base: position 16,831,790 of record NC_080567.1, on the reverse strand, counting down.
TTTTAGAGCTGTGCAGTTGCTTATTTATCATTTCTATTTTAGAAGGCCTTTGGGATCCTTCTGGTCATGTTTCAAAGCCCAGATCGTGCAAAGCCAAGCATTGACTTGGTGTTGCAAATGGCGTACAGAGTCTATGGACTGGCGTACGACAGTGTCAATGGATCCAGTGGCTGGCCCTTGCATGAAAGTTAAGCCTTGGCCTTTGTTTATATTCCCCACACTGTTTATGGGGCGTTCTATTCATTTTATGGCTCTAAAGCCATCTCTGCTGCCTGTAACTGCATTTATTCTGCTATATTAACTGCGTGGTTTGTCCTGGGTGTGCACTGGTCCTTCTAGAGCCCAGAGGGTTGAGAAATAGGATATGTGAGTTTAGATTTACCGGCGCACGCTAGTATACGGCTGGCGCGCGCAAGTAGTTTCTGTATGCAGTGGCCTGGCCAGTGCATATAGCCTCCCCTTGCATGCCTCATTCTGGGACAGCGTGCTCCAGTTTGTTTAAAATGCTCACAGGTGCCTGTTCTCAATCTATTATCATGTAGTTCAAGTAAATCATCCATCACATTTCTACCATATAAATGCAAACTACAACAGTTTTAATCCCCCTTTAACTGTTCCCCCGCATTAATTGGCTAAAAAAATGATTAATGAGAGAAAAATATAAATGTTTTACAGAATGCCCGAGTAGAGACCAATCTCTGGATCGGGCGAGAGGGGGTGCCGTAAAACCCTTCCCCTCTCGTAACCTGGCTCCCGAACCTCAGATATCGAAGGTGACGACGGACCGGCCTACGTCTTTTCAAAATCAAACAATGTAGCAAGCGTTTCAAGTTCGGTTCCTTGGGTGTTTCACCGCAAAACCCGAGTGACAACTCTGAATCGAAGCGTTTCGCCGCGCTTCCCAAAAAGGGCGCACCCGATTTTTAAGATGGAAATTGAAAATTTTTGGGGCATGTGCCCACACAATGTCACTAGAATATGCCCCCATAAGAACCGTAAGAAAGTGTATCACAATCTCATATCTTGACATTCTCCGTTTCAATGCTAAGTTTGTATATCGTCACAAGTAGTTAAATGCTCTTTGTTGAGTGTTCTTTCCTCTAAAATCATGTTTCCTGTTTATTTGCTTATCAAGTTGATTTTTTTCTAGGAAGGGCAGAAAAGAGGTTCTATTATGTTGTTTTTGTTGGAAAAGTCCCCGGAATTTATGAAAGTTGGATAGCTTGTAGCGAACAAGTAACTTGCTTCTCTGGGGCTGTGTTTAAAAAATATCCCTCATTGGAAGAGGCAAATAATGCTTGGACTACATATGTTGAAGCTCATTCCAATGTGCAATTGCTGTCTCTTCAACTTGCTCAACTCCGGATCGATTATCCGCCTTTGCTTGTACCTATGCAAGCAAACATGGATGACCAAACTTCTTTTAAGCTGCCCAAATATTGCATGTACATTGCAATGCTCTTACTTGGAGCTGTAATAGGAATTTTAATTTTGTTGGTCATCATGTATTTTTTCTTTTAGTTGGTTTATGTAATGGTTATGTTGAACAAAATTTCTAGCTTTTGATGTGTATAAATTTGGAACTTGAGCATGTATTATTGCTTTATGAATATGGTAAATTGAATGTTTTTGGTACCACGCATTAGCAGAGAGATACTTTTGGTAGTTAGTTTAGTAATTGATATAATGTAAAATAGCATAGCCACAGGACCTTGTGAGGAGTTTCGGCTCTATTGTGAAGGTGGTTGAGGTGAAAAGTTCATGTTTGAATTTTCCCTATGTGCCCCACTTTGTTTTGAGGTTTCAGAATACAACATCAATGCTGCTGGACAAAACAAAGAAGTATAACAATAACAGTTAAGGTTCCTTTGCCTGATTTGATGGTGAGCCAAACTTCATGGCTTCAATATTGTTATTCCGGACAGAGACAAGTGATTTTAGGGGAGTGGTGGATCTTGTTCCACATCGGTTAATTATCACCTAAAAACTAGTTTATAAGAGTGACATTAATCTGTCCGGAATAACAAGCTTAGGTATAATTAGGGCAGTGTTCTGAAGTATGATCAATGTAAACACATTAGCAATGCATTTGCGGCATTATAGTTTTATCTGAAAATAAAATTAGGAAAAGTTATTTGAAGGTTGTTTATAACAGAGAGACAGAGACCAACAAATGCACTAGGAAAATAGAGTTAGTCAGCATAAGAAGAAGTTATTGAAATTGAAGATCGAGTGTTCTTTGAAATGTCATTGTGGTTAACTTTGGAAAAGAACATTCAGAACATAAGGGGCCGGAAGTAATGTTGGAAGCCCCTGGAACATTTATGATCTTTGACTCCTAAACAGCTCAATACTAATGCTATCAAACAAGAAATGGGACATAACTCTTTTGCTTTCAATACATTAAAATTCCAACTAAAATTTGATACAAATTAGGCGTAGGTAAAAAAACAAAAATAGCTCATTCAGAGCCAAAAGTTCCGGCTTCAGAATGCAGTTTTACAAATCCATATTAGTCCAAAAATGCTTCCATGCAGCAGGGGTATTTCAGAGAACTCCATATTTGAAACATCAGTAGTTTTCCCAACTATGACAATAGCAGTTCTAAACTGCTACACAAATCCATCCTGCAAGCCAAATAGGCAATATTATCAATAAAAGAAACAAAATTTAAGAACAACTAAAGAAGAATTTTATAATAAACACTTACAATCATCGGCATCAGCATAGTCAATGCCGTCGTCGTCGTCTTCGTCTTTGTCATTCAACCTAGCATTTTGCGAAGAGCTAACAAAAAAAGAGAGGAATTAAAATGCAAACAATGAAATAATTAAATTTAGATTACAAGTATTAAACACATACGTGCTGAGAAGTTTTGGACAATTCCTTTTGTCGTGCGATTGCCCTGTTAACCCACAACCGTGACAACGCCTAGCCTTCTTGGCAGCCTTTTCTTTCCCTCCCTTGAGTCGTTTACCACAACCCTTTGCCCTCACTTGAAGCGGTTCTTTCAAACCATGGTCACGACTAATTGGCACTTGGATAGCACTCCCTTCACCATCTTCGCTTACTTTTTTCATGTCACAAAAACTTCTTTTGATCTGAACTCAAAATTCTTCCACAAATTGTGTTCCGTCCTCAGTTGCTACGGCCTCATCAATTAAAGAAGTAGCAAGTTGAAAGAGTCTATTTTGCCGCTCTAACAAAGACGTGTCACATATTTCTTTCATGCCCGAACCCAAGTCATCTCTAACTCGCATAGCCTTTGCAGATTTTGTCCACCTCTCCAATATGTATTCATTAGGCAAATCTTCCATTTGCATTCTAGAAAAGTAAGCCAATATGTGCCGACAAGGAATTCCGGCACACTCAAACATCTTACAACTACAATGGACATGGTTTGACAACTTATCTACCACAATCTCACAAACCCTCGAACCACTCCCTTTTATCCTATGAACGGCGTACACAACCCGATGTTCGTCCTCATTTGTTGCCATCACCTTATAAGCAGTATTTTGAAAGAGCTCATCTTGAAACATGTAGAATATCTCAATTGTGTATAATTCACTCATTGTCGACTCCACAGGGTACATAGTTTTTAAATTTGGCCTCTCATTGACGTCTTTATGATCCTTATCCAACTACGTCTTTATGATCCTTATCCAACTCATTATGCCGTATACGTGCAAGTGCCCTCTCAAACCGCATCACAAAGTCCAACAATGAATTTTCCTTAGTCACATACCTTTTGAAGAAGGAATGAGTAATTTCGGCTCTTTGACTAGTAGTCATGTGAGCAGAAAAAATGTGTCTCACGTATGCGGGAACCCATCTCTTACGAATTTCGTAACCAATCATTACCAGTTAAGTTAGCTCTGTTTACCACCTCAACCTATCCAGCCTCGAGCTATTCAGGTGTCTCAGAATTCTATATACAATTTTTAAACTCCGCATAATGTTCTTTGTAGGCCAATGCACTTATTCGTTCGGAAAACTTATTCGTAATGTGCCACATGCAATACCTGTGAAGCGTATTCGGAAGAGCAATACTAATTGCTTTTGTCATTGCAAGATCCTGATCAGTTATGATCATTTTGGGAGGGCCTGCGGGCATTGCTTTCAACCATTCCTTCAAAAGTCTCGGTTGTTTCATCACATAAGAAGGCACACCCCAAAAAGAGTAGTCTGTCTATGGTGATTAACCTCTAAAATAGGTGCGAAAATCATAGAATAATGGTTTGTGTTATACGTAGTATCAAACACCACGATGTCCCCAAAATACTGGTACGACTTTCTAGCGATTGCATCCACCCAAAAACAATCTGTCATCGTATCCTCATTATCTTTCTCAATTGTAAAAGTAAAACCGTCGTTCTTTGCTTTTTCAGATTGAAAATACTCATACAGCATATCGGCGTCATGTCCGTCTACCGTCATCTTCTTGTCCCTTTTATAATTATACAAATCTTGTTATGAGCAACCAACATTTTCAAGACCTCCCGATTCCCACTCAAATATAGTCATTTGTTGACAAGTTGGCACATTTGCTGCTAACAGTTGTTCTATTAAAGCTTTTTTGGCAACTGACACCTTACGATGGGATGGAAGCAAATGTGCCCTCCTCGGAGACGCAAGTGGGTGATTATGACCCTCGAAAAATTGGGACACAACATACTTTTCACCCTTCCTCACAATAGCCAATTTTGCACGACAATTCTCTCTAGTTATCCCCCGACGCCGTTTGTTTGGTTGAGTACTTTTTTGAACCTTCAACCCTTGTTTGAAACAACAAAACTCCTTCCTAACGATTACATTTACATCGGCTGTACTTTTTCTACTAGAATGTGATCGGATACTAAAACCACCTTCTTTAGCATAACGGTTGTAAAATACCTTAACTTTCTCTAAATTGTCAAACTCTTGGTTAATTTTCGGTATAAGGTCATTCTTAACCTGGGGAGTGTAAAGTCCTTGTGAAGAATTTGCAAATAATTCACACAGCATACTACAATCCAAAAGACAAAACAAAAACAATTGATCAACTTCGTATAATTTTTGAACCCTAAATTTTGAACCTGAGGAGGGAGGGAAAGAGACAAACCTTGGTTGGTGGACGGTCGGTGGCGGCATAATGCTTTCTTCTTGTCGATCGGATTCCATATCTGGTTTGTTTTACGGCAGCATAACAAATACCATAGGAACATTAATGTTTCAGTATATAAAAGGCTTTATATTGTAAGATATGCTAAATGGCATGCAGATTATTGAAACAAAATCCTTAAAAGTTGATTCCCAAAAAATTGGCTTTGATATAACATCATGTATACACTACTTGGAAACAGGATTTTACTAACCTCATCTTTACTTAGCAACAGCAGCAGCAGCCAAAGACAGGGTAAACCAAAAACGAAAATCACAAAAATACTAGATTCTAGGTACCATACAATATACATAATAATCAGATGGCAGCCATTGGAGGTAGACAAGTTCTCATTCAATACTTCCTCCTAAACAAATCAAAATATAGCAATGTTCAAAAACTTTCACTCCCAATTTCTAGGTCTTTTTGATTCATAAGCGTATCTAAAGCCCTAGCAATCCCACCAAAATAGTAAACATTGCAATGGCAGAAATTTAAACATATTCATGATTCACTTGAGGGAAAAAAAAAACAGCAAACATTTTCTGGTGTGTACAAACATATTCCTCCAGATGTGAGTCACTCTCATCATCATCACCCTAACTCGAAATCAAAAAAAAAAAAAAAACTAAAGAACGAAATAAAAAAACCCTAACTAGAAATAAAAAAAACACACATTGAGGGGTTACCTTGTTTGAATCGTCTAGGGCTCGATTAGGTTTCGATTACAGCTCGATTTCAAGGTATATCTCTCTCTTCAAGCCCTGATTAGAGAAGAGGAAAATCGAGAGGGTTAGGGCTTCTAGTTCTTGTAATATTTGGAAAGAGAGAGAGAGAGAGAGAGAGAGAGAGAGAGAGAGAGAGAGAGAGAGAGAGACCTTTTGTTTTTTCTTCTTCGATTTCTTCTTCTTCGTCGCTCTGTGGAGTGCTTGATTTTTCGTCTTCAATCGGCTGCTGCTTCTCTCTCTTCGTTTGTTTGAAACGAAAGTGTACAGTGGAAACAAAAGGGGGGTTTTGTTTGCCCGAGACAAGCTTCTTCAAATCACAGCCGTTGAGACCGATTTGGCTTCAATTAATCACAGCCCTTCATTTTTGGTCCGCATTTTACCCAGGTACGGGCGACCTTATATGATGGGGACTGTATGTATGTGTGTGTGTGTATATATATATACATATATATATATATATATATACGGATATTAAGGAGGTACGAGCCGAATCTTTGCACGAGTTGAAAAGGTCCAAACTTGAGTTCGAAGCCGATGTGTCGCATAGTGAGAATCCGATACGTATCCTAAATTTGCTTAGTCAAGTGTTGAGAGGTAAGCCGATGCCATTAGCTCGAGTATACATGAGAAAGATATATTCAAGTTTGTTGTGGTTGATTGATATGAATATTTGACATAGACTTTGATGGTTATTGAATTGTTGTATGATGGGTGGTGTTACGGTTGGAGTATGTTGGTGTGTTGCGTGTTTGGTTGGACTTGGTTTAGTAAATTTCGAGGATGAAATTACTTTAAGGAGGGTAGGGTGTAGAGACCTGTAATTTTTTTTTAATTATTGAAATGTTTATTAATTGGCTAATTAGGAGAATACAGTTTATTTGGTGGTTATTTGAATTAGGGATTGAAATGAAGGAATTGAAACATGAGAGGGTGAGTGTGTGATTTAAAGAATAGGGGTATAAATAGGGTGTGTGTGTGTGTAAGAGATTATATATCTCCCATCCTTTCCCTCTCTACCGAAATTTCTCTCTCTCCTCTCATTTCACTCAAAACTTCTCCAAGATCTCAAGATCAACCACCCTTCGGCCCTCCAATCGCGTTCTTGAGCTCAAAATTTTGTGGGTCAAGCTTGGAGGGAAGTTCTTGGTCGATTTCAAAGCTTTGGAGGTCTAGGGCTCGCTTGGACTTCGATCAATCGCTTGGGTCTCGTTCAAACCACTTGAGGTAGGGATTTCTTACTCTCTTTATGTGTTTATGAGTTGATTATGTACTTTGATTGTGCTTGATTCGTTGTTTGTTGTTGATGTTTCGTTGTTGAAAAACTGAAAATCTGTAGAAAAACTCTGTGGTATTGATACCCTTAAAAGGGGTATCGATACCCCACTCTCCTCTGGACCAGACTCTGGCCATGTATTGATACCTCGATTAGGGGTATCAATACCCCTCTTATGTTCCGGACAGATTTGGTTCAATTGTTTCTTCTCATGCCCGTCTGAACCCCGAACACTTTAAACACCTTTTGAATAGCTTCAAATCACTTCCAAACTTGATTGTTCGTACCTCAAAAGATTCATTGACCAATCGATCACTTTGGGCCATCGTTGTAGCTTAGAAAAGTGTAGAATTAAATGGTTAGGATACTCGTACATTATTTTACGTTTTTGGTTGATTGAAGTAAATGTTGTGGTATGTCTCAATGATCGATATAGACTTGTTAAGTGTTATAACATGAAGTGATGATTGGCGAATTGAGAAATGTATTGTGGAGTCGTTATTGAACATCGTAGGCTAAGGGTAAATCGCATGGGTGCATAGTTGGTCGATGGGAGGTTTTTCCTAGCGGTCCAGATGAGAATAGGTAACTCGTATCCTCGTGCCTCGTCTCGTTGATCTTCCTAGGTTCCTTTGTTACTCGATCTATAAGATTCTCGTTTAGAACCTAACAGATGGTGTGTCGTAGAGTCATTTTGGGTTCGGTACGTGACATGGGGCATCGTGATAAACCTTGAGAGATAACATGAACCAAATGTGTTTAATGATGTGCAAAAGGACATGTTTGTGAGTTTATAATGCATTGAATGATGATGAATGAAAGACTGTGACCTTGGGAAGTGTTGTCATCTTATATTCGGATTGTTAATACTTATGTGTTTATGTGAGTTGTGAAATTTGAATTGAAGGTTCTGCAACGCAAGGTGTGGTAATGCTGAAACTCAGGTGAAAAGAATTCACTGTAACGCAAGGTGTGGTAATACAGTTGAATGTCTCGCATAATGAAGGGAGTTATGACTGATTATTGAAGTTGATGTTGTTGTTTGGGCCGTGTATTGCTTGAGATTGAAATTGTTGAAAAAGGGAAACAACAATTGATTTAATCAAAGATTTTGAAAAGAAAGAAACTTGGTTTTGGAAAAAAAAAGATTATTATGAAAATCCTCTGGTATTCCTAAGCGAATCAACGGTTTCGGTATTTGGGCACAAATCAACGGATTTCGGTATTCAAGTGAATCAACGGAGCTTGACCCGTAAAGGTCGAAAGTTTTCTCAAAGTTATTTTGGCTACCAAAAGAAAATGTTTTCTTTTATAAAAGATGCTTGATGATAAATGGTAAGAAATGAGGAAAGATAATGGTGGTATTTATTTGAAGAGTCTTAAAATGATTTGAGCAAAAATATTGGGTTGATTAGATTGATCTGTGCTCAAAGTTGTTCCTAGTTACTGTACGAATGGCTAGGCATATCTATAAGACGTATTGAATTCCGTAGTCGTTCGTCGGTTCATTGTGCCTTTTGTATCTTCGATCATTCATTGGAAATCATTCATTCTTTTAGCATGTCTCATCGCATTTATATATTGCTTGAGTATAGAATTCTCTACTGGGCTAGTGTAGCTTAACCTATCATTTTCAGGTGTATCTCAAGGACCTTGACACGGAGTGCATGGTGTGCAAGCTTGACCTCATCTCTTTTGAAAGCCGTTATTGAGAAGTGGCACCACCATCCTTTGTGTGATCTTTTGAAGAGATGTAATTGTAAATTTGTTTGAACTCTTCTAACTTCAAATATTATGTAACCTCTAAATTTACTCTCTTTAACTAGCTATGGAGTTTGGGCTGTAGTGCCAATGTTATAAATCTTTAAAATTGAGAACTTGGTTTGTAAATGATCATTTGTAACTCTCTCTTTTGGGTATTATCTATACTATGCGAGGATCATTTAATGAAATAGATTATTTATTTATGTTGAAAATCGAGGGCGTGACATTGGCTATCCAAAAGTGTTTCAGACGATCTGATTAAAAACAATCTATTAACGGTAATAGATTATCTATTATCGTTAATAAATTATTTTTAATTCGGACCATCTAATACCAAAACAGATGGCTGAGCTGCTTAGCATTGTAGCGGCTCTGTGAATAAGTTTTTCTTATGGATTTATACTTACTTTATAAACCAGCAACTAATTAACTTGTCCAGTTGAAGTTAACAATCAAGTTTGATTTTTTATTACTATTTGCAAGTTTAATCTTGCTTCTTTGATGTTTTAAGATTTTTCTGCCACAATGGCGGTTAAGGGGTTATTCAATTGTTTCACTCATTGTGTCCGTAAAATTTGGCCTTGGATTAGTATCAAATCTTTGAAAAAAGAGACTCTTTGGAAAACAGGTATTTGACCTCTTTTACTATCTAACCATACATACCAAAATAATCATTTCTACACATTGGCGGAGCCAGCACTGGGAATGGGAGGGGCTGTAGTACATCTGCCGCACTATACGGTGTAGTGCGGCTGATCCGATCGTCCATCTCGGTGTGGACGGTTTGGATGTAATTTGAGCTCCTACAAATTCTAGTCGTTCATTGTTCGAAGGAAAATCCGAGTCGTCCATTGTCGAGATGGATGGTCAGATTGGGCGCACTACATGTGTAGTGCGGGGGGTGCACTACAGCACCCATTGTTTCGGATTTGGCAGTGAGGCTGACACCGTTCAATGGAAAAAGAGTTACATGGTGTGTGAAAAAATATGAAGAAGAAAATTTAGTAGAAAGAGATTAGGGTATCCACAATGCTATAATCAAAAATTGATAATTAAAAGTTGTCATATCAGCTTTTGATTATTATTAAGAAATTGCTAAGGTTAGCAATGTAGATGTCTACAATGGCATAATCAAAATTAGATAACCAAAACTTGTCACATCATCTTTTCAAAATACAAGAAATTAAAAATTGTGAATAGTAGAAATTAGTTTTCCTAAAAATAGTTTTGATATTTACTAGAAATAGAAAATAGTTTTTGAAACTTTTTTTAAAAACTGTTTTCTAAGTAAAAAAATTAGTAATTTTTTTTTATTTTCAAAGATATTGTTCAAAAAGAAAGTGAGGAAAATGGGAGAGAGATAGAACATTTTTGTATAATGATTGGTGTATTTTTGATTGAGAATATGTAGGTTTTATTAAATTTGGTTATTGTAAAAAAGTTGCTAGTTTTGGTTATCCAAAGTCCAAAATTTGATTATTTCTAAGGAAGTTGTTAAGTTTAATTATAGCATTGTGAGTCATATTTTGCACAAATATTGTTAACTATAAAAAAAATACTTTTGATTATAGCATTGTGGATACCCTTATAAATAGGTTTTTGTCATCGGTTTTTTTTTTGAAAAATAAATAAAAATAGGTTTTTGTCATCGGTTTTTTTTTGAAAAATAAATAAAAATAGGTTTTTGTCATCGATTTTTTTTTGAAAAATAAATAAATGCTTGCTCCAGCTCTCATATAGTATTCAAATGGAAGACATTATGATATATATATTTTTTTGATGTCAATTGATCATTCTCTAAATTGCAATTTTTACTGTATTTGTACTGACCAATTTTTTTTTTTTTTGCATATCTGTGAATATTGTTGGAAAAATTGGCCGCTGCAATTCTGAACTGTTGACGAAACCTCCACAAATACTGAAATTCACTTCGAGTCACGACTATGTCGCTTTCCTAAAGACAGTATTTGCCCCCACCAATTTCGGTATGCAAAGGGTTACAACAAACCTGCCTTCAAGATAAATCGAAGCCCGAACTTGATGTTCTTTCCGTTTTCGTTTGCACTAACGAAACGGACAGAATATCTGCTTGAACGAATATAGGAACCGAGAACCACTGTGTTCTATTTTCTGCAGCAAAACAGAACGCAGAATGAATGCTAGAAAATATAGAGAGAGATGTGGGAGAAATTCGGATTATGTGTGTATATTATGAGCACTGGATTCTGCTAAGTAGTGGTCTATTTATAGGCCACTACGCACCCATTGAGAATGGGTATGCACCTGATCTAATCTGACCGTTGGATCAAATCCTATGGTCCAGATCGATCAGTCACACCCAGTCACACCGAACTGGTGTGCTGTTTCACTCACACCCAATCGGATTTGATCCAATCCGTTGGATCGAGCCCATTCGCAGCCGACGGCTAAGATCGCAACTCTACGAACCAACGCACCCGTAGGCTCGAGTTGCACCCGATCGGAACCGCTCCGTGTGACTCACTTGCCACGCGTGTGACACGTGTCATCCACGTCAGCGTCACCTTACTGCCAACTCGCAATAAGAAATGGCGTCTTATAGCGCTGACGTGCTAAGTGCAAAGTGCGCCGCTAAAGCGCCACAATGCACCACAGCCCACGCCACACTGCCCACGCCGCGCGCGCGCGCGCGTGCGCATGCGTGTGTGAGTGTGTACCGGCTCTGCCAGTATGGTGCGAAGCACCAAAGGGCTGCACCACACTAGATCATTAGTTACTTATATTAGGAATGTTTCCTAATATATACCACTCCAACATCTCTCAGCTTACCAATGTGGGACAAAGCTCACAAAGAGGAAAAACAAGCATTCTAAGGAAACAAGAAATTTTACAAAACCAAAAACGACGACCCTTTTATTTTGAAAATCTCCAACAAATACCTAGTCGAACCATGCTAGTCTATAGAAATGACAATGTGTTTGAAAGTGCGGGTGACACCTCCCCCTTCCCCTCTACTTGAGCACGTCAAAAAATAAAATTGACAAATAGCTCCAACAGTCGCCGCTTTTCACTTTCTCATTTGGCAAGTACCATAAAAAATAAATAAATTGATAAGTTCCAAGGATGCAAGAGGAAATAGGGAATCTCTTTTTCACTCTGAAGTACTGTAATAATGGAGTAATCAACTTATGCATTCAAATATATAAATCGAAATGTTTGTGTATTCATTTTATGTCTATTCATGCACATCTTGATATGTGAAGTGGGACATCCCGCTTCTTCCTTAGAATAAAGAGAAAGAAATATTTCTGATACAAATAATTAAATCCTTAATTTTTTTAAACTAATAATTTTTGTTTTTGTTATTTATTGTGTACTACATTTATTTCAAAAATTCATCTAAATTCTAATAACTTATATTTTGTTTTGCTAGATAATGTTAAGCGAATTCGAATGTATATATTTTTATGGTGATTCAAACTAGTTGATGTTATCAAACTTTGCATCGGATTGAATTATTTTGGATCCCATGTGAGTGGTTGTGATCCCTTCTTTTGAAATTCTCTTGAGCCTATCTATTCTTGGTAGTTTGCTAATTCGTTGTGATCTGCTTCTTGACAGTTCGCTTATTTGTTGTGATCCGATGTATATTATTCTTATTCGTTGTTCTTATATTGATTGACAATTAACGTACCCTTTAGCATACAAGGTTCACTGATAAAATCATAATTTATGATTGATTGATGGCCCTTATTTATTTATTTATTTTTATTGTCGTTGATTCGTTAACTACATAATATTAATGTAATTATGCAACCGCACTCCAATCCCATGCAAAAAGATGCCCTAGAAGAGGAGAAGAGAGGCCATCTCCGTTGCAGACGATGGATCCAAATCCTAGCAAGTAAATACCAGATCCTCCTCCTCCTTCTTCTTCAGAAAAGGAGGAGGAGGAATTCGAAGTAGATCCATCCATATACTTTCGTGTATCACAAAGAGGCACCAGTTTCGAATGGTTCACAATCGGGGTGGAAAACTCGGAGACGCCGGAGGAGGCCAAATAGGCAAATACAAGTACCTCGACCCGGTTTTCCCCGACACACCACCGCCCAAGCACCAGACTTTTTCGTCTCGTTGCATTGTCGTCGGATCTACCATATACGTCCTCGGCGGTCTTGACAGGAGCAGCCTCTTTACTCTGATGTCAAACTTAAAACAATACTTTAATGGTGTGAAGACTCCGTTAACGGCAAAGACCCGGAGGATCGAGGAGGATTATGAAGACCCATACCCCCGCAGGTACTACGACGACGCCTACTATATTGACACCAGCAGTCCCACAGGCGGGTGGAAGAAAGGGGTTGTCAATGCTCAGACCTAAAGAATATCCTTACCTCGTCACCGTCGTTGGTAAGATGTAGGTCTTCCAAAACGTCGCTAGGGGTCACAACTGCAACAGAGAGAATGGTCATTGGTTTCCCATGGCCGAGGCGTTTGACGCTAGTAACTCTTCTTGGCGTCCGTTGTGTATCCCACCATCATCCATAGACTTTAGTAAAGGTATCTGGGCACGTGGTTTTGGACGACGACAACAACAACGACAGCAAGATCATTCTGTTCCATGGCCGTGGTGATCCCGGTCTTTATACTTACGATATTGGATCTGATTCATGGAATATTTGGCCCAAATCATCTGCCCATGAAATGATGAGCTTATCGGCGGTAGCAGACAGGGTTCTCATGCATGTATTGCGCGGATAGACATCATCCGGGATCATTGTTTGCGGTGGACGTCTCTAATCCTGATAACGAACTCCAAGAGGTGCGTGGTATAGACGAATATTATTGCATACCCGCAGTACCATTTGGCTGTGGTGGTGGTGGTGAGGAATTGTTGATCCCACTGGGAAAATCTCAGTTAGCCGTGCTGTGTAGCAGGCCGAACATGAGTTCGCTATATAACGACCGAGCCCGTGCCTTGCCGAGCACGCACCTTGAGCACGGCTCCCGTCCCTGTTTTACGTCAACCATTTCTTTTGCCACGGACTCGTCGTCGGGTCATCTCGTTCTCGGCCACCTTCCACGGCGGTCATTTGTGACTTTCCTCTCCTGTCAATCTTGTGCACGATCGGCAAAGGCGTGTTCGGCCACCCGCGGAGCAAGGCCACTGCTGACCACGGCTAGCCGCTGATTTGCATGTCTTTCCACGTGTAAAAGTGGTTATAACAGAAGATGATCATGGGCGCACATGGGTGTGCCAGCTCAGCCGTAAAAACGGTTACCAGATCTATTTGGTGAAGTCATGATGACACTGCCTGACCCGCGTAAGGCACGTGCTGGTGCTTGGAGAGCAAGTGAAGGAGCTCTATAAATACCTAGCGGTGGAAACCCTAAAGAGGTACATGCTACCACATACTCACTCTCATAATCTTCTGCCTACTCTCTTTGCACATTACTTATCCTCACGCCGGAGGGCCTTGCCGGGACAACCCCCGGCCTGGTCTTTAGTCGTGCGCTTACTGTGCAGGCTAGGAGAAGACTCAACCATCAAGCCACCAACGGAGGAGCATATCGAGGATCACGGGCCACACACTTTGGGCTGGGAAATATTTTGGTCCTGATGGGGATGGTAATTACAAACAAGAAAAAACTAGTGCTTAAACTGTTTGTTGTTCCAAACTCACTCAAGATATATGTGTAAACGCCCAGATGCCCCCACGGGCGGGCCACTATTATACTTCCTCCGTCCTATAATATTTGTCCGGTCCGCAAAACAGAGACGTAAAAATAATATAATTTTTTTTAGAAAAGTTGGAAAAAATTTCAACAATTTACTAGATCTTGACAAGTTCTTTTAACTTATGAAAAAAATTTAAATTTTTTATTGAAAGAAATACATTATTTTATAGTCTCCGTTTTGCGAACCGAACAAATATTATGGGACGGAGGGAGTACTTTTTGGATTGAACGTACGTTTGTCTTCCTCGCGCGCGTTACTGTGTTATGGGTATCTTATTGATCGATTGCGTAGCCGTGTAAGCTCTCGATCTTTACTCATTCCTTTTGAATCCATCCCTTTTTAACTCAAGTTCGCGTTTATTTATTTCGATGTGCATCCCCTGCAATGAATGGAATTTGCATCCGTGATACAGACTCATCTATTATGCTTTTCCCCTTGCTCGACTGCTATCTACTTTTCCCTTCCGTCAAATGTGTCTAATTTTGATACCAGATTTCGGAGGGCATTGCATGCATTGGGAAAATAGGGTTGAGCAATACTAACGTTCTTTTAGCCTTAACTTAAACTTAACTTAAATTTGAAAATTTTGTCTTTATTTGAATTTTTTTCATATTTTTTAGTTTTGCGTTAATTTTTTTTGGGTTATTAATTCGTCTCGACGAAAAGTAAGACTTTGGCACTTTTATCCAAGTATTTTGAGAAATAACCACTTTTCAGCGCTAAAAAGTGGTTATTTCTCGAAATACATGGGTAAAAGTAAAAAAAAATTTACTTTTCCGATTCCTCTCATCGATACGAATTAATAACCTACAAAAGTTTGATGCAAAAATAACAAATGCAAAAAAATTCAAATAAGAACAATTTTCAGATTTAAGTTAAGTCCAAAAGAACGAAGCCAAATTTCAACCTTATACTATTACATTGCAATATTAAGCTGGGTGCAAATATGTGTTACAATTAGGGTTGCTCGCGGTCTGGTTTGGTTCGGATTTCTAGGAATCTGAGGACCGAACCGCTAGTCACGGTTTTTACAAAATGAAATTCATGTTCGGATCAAAAGTCCTACGGTCCGGTTCCAATCCAATTCGTGACTCGCTGATCGGTTACGATTTTGTCCACAAATTTTAGCAAAAATAAAGCTCAAGCAAATATCCTACACTAAAATGAAAGAAGGTTACCCTCATAATTAAATTTAATACCACCAGAAAGTATTTGTTACATAAACTACCAAAGGCCAACTTCAAAAATCAGATTCAAAAGAATCTAAACAATAGTAGATTGTATCATTATACTACATAACATAAAACCCAAAAAAAAAAAAAAAACATCAAAGGGGGCAACTATATATAACACCAAAGAGGTGGAATTGTATCTTCCATCCAAATGCAATGCACGGCAACTGGCAACAGTTTAACATTAAAATACTAAAATTAGTGGAAAAAAGTTTTAACATTCCTAACTATTAATTACTCTCTCCGTCCCTTTTTAAGTGTCCTGCTTCGTAACTTCAACTTATTAAAAAGATATCATCATTATACCTTTCACATCAACTTTTTCCTCCATTTTCCCTACTTATCCATCATCATTACACTTTTACTCACTAACTTTTCAAAATGGAATCTACTTTTAGGGGCAAAATGGAAAATTCACCAACTTTTACCCACTGACTTTACAAAATGGACACTTATTAAGGGACAGCCCAAAATGAAATACTGGACTATAAAATAGGGACGGAGGGAGTATATAAATACACATATATATTTGTAGAGTCCCCTTCTTCTAAGGACCACCTTAACTTAATAAAATAAGAACCTCTATTTTCCAATAGAATTTCGATAATCCAAGCCGCTCAATGTGTTCAGAACATGATTTTAAGGGTACCCGCAAGAAATCAACAAAAAAAAATGACCGGATAGGCTTCATTCGAGTAGTTTTTATTTATTTTTTTATCGAACAGTTCAAATAAAAACTGCTCGGATGAAGCCTTTCCCGGTCATTTTTTTGTTGATTCCACGCGGGTACTCTTAAAATCACGTTTTGAACACATTGAACTGCTCGGATCGTCATAATTCAAACGGAAAATTGGAGAAATGGAGAGGTCTTTATTTTATTAACTAAAATAAGGACCTCCTCATTTGAAAATGACTGTATATTTGTGTGTGTATATATATATATATATTATTTAAATAAAATAAATATCTCACGGTCCGGTTCGGTTAATCCATGATTTCGTAATGAAAATCTGTGGACCGAACCGCAAGTCACGGTTTTCTAATTTTTCAACGTGTCCGGACCATTAATTCACGGACAAAATCCAAAAGATACAGATCGGTTCGATTCGGACCGGTTTCGCGATTCATCGAATTTTTTGAGCAGCCCTAGTGTAATGATCCGAATTTCGGGCCAATATTGTTTTTTCCAAATAAAATTAAATATTTTATTGAAGTTTTTTTTTTTTTTTTTTGTAATTATAATTGATTTTGTTAAGTGATAGATCTAAACCTAGACTTTCTAGGAAAACCCTAACCCTACTTCATAATCCTAAAATCTAGGATAAGATTAGATTAGATTGTACTCTTAGATTTTATGAGATAATATAGGATTTTATTAGCTATGATAGGGATAAGATTGGATTTTATTAGATATTATAAAGATTTTGTTAGATATTGTTAGATTATATATGATTATATAAGATATGGTTATGATTTTCTAGATATGATTTAGATTCTCCTTCCATTAGTATAAATAGGCTTCTCCCCTCCATTCTACACACCTCACTTCTCATTTCAATTCTAGCTTAGAGAGAGAGAGAGAGAGAGAGAGAGAGAGAGAAAAGAGAAAGAAATTTGAGAGTTTATTTTATAAATAGCTAAGGATTGGTGGGCTAGAGTGTATTTAGTCGGAAAGTGGAAAAATGTTTTAAGGCATTGATTCGTAGACGTAACGGCCGGGCATATTTGAGGTAATCCGAGGAGTATACGATATGCTTTCTATTTCCGGAATCTTTTCTTCACTCTCACCTTTGTACTCCTTTTGAATATCTCATGATTTTCGTTCAATCCTGTAGAATCTTGTAGAAAAGTGGAATAATTGGTATTGAATATGATGTTGTTGGTTGAGTACTATGGAATTGTTTCGTACATGGATCGAGTGAACTCATTCACCAATAGCCTATCCAATAGCCAGAATGGGTCGTGGATGACTCAGTGAGGAAGGAATTGGGGGAGGATCACAGGTCATGTACTGAGGAGGACATGGTATAAGGTTTCTTGTGGTTGTTGCTTCGACTTGATCGATTATCGTTTCTTGATTCCACTTATGATCTTTGTTATTCTGTTGTATCGTATACTTCCCGGATAATTTCTTTTTCAGGTGTGGAGCCGGATTAGTTGAAATTGAATCGGAGTATTTAAGGATTAATTTGATGTCTTGGAAGAGTTGATAATTTTGGAGCATCTAGAAGATTATTTAGAAGACGGCTTAAGTTTATTTTGATGATGTAATTTATTTATGGAGAAAATAGGGGGCCTAGAAGTATTTGAAAATACAATGTATTTTGAAGTTTATTTATAAAAAATAGCGGGGCGTTACACCTAGTTTCAGTAGATAAGATAATAGCTTTAGATTCATTTTTTGAACTTTGGCACGTAGGTGACATTGAACTCGCACTAGATAAAGATGGTGTTATTGTGTCTGTCTCAAAATGCTCATTTTGGTGTCACCAAATTAAGATCCTTTTGTAGAGGTCAACCTGTAAGTTGTAATGACCTCGGTCTCGAAGCATTCGACTGTATGAATTGAAGCGGCTATGGTGAAAAAAACATGATTAGTTATGCAAGTATAACTAGTATAACTATGGTTAAATTTTCCATTTTTTTTGGGTACAAATTTGTTTCGATAACGTATCTTTAGATGTTCATCTAATATAATTTTCAAGTGAATAAAAAATTTGACAAACTTTACGGAATGAAAGAATTCGATTATTGTTGTGAGCCACAAAGATCCAAACCGGAGAGAAGAAAATTGGACAGAGAGCCTCTCCCATGGTAAGGAGCATTAAGGAAGAAAAGCAATGAAGGCTCAGACAAGATGACTTGTCTGTCTCACTGTCTACTTACCCAAGAAAAAACAAAAAAAAAGACGACTTGTCTGAGGATCCCATTTCGGTTTCTTAGAAAAGTAGTAACTTTTAAAAAAGAAAGATAATTTTAAATTCAAAAATCAAGTGTTTATGCAAATAATTTTTCTATCAACATAGATCTTGTTTGATAGATCTCGTTGAAATATTTTAAACGGTGCAAAAAAATTAAAATATTATTTTTTATTTTTATTATATTTGAGTTTAAAATTTTTTTTTTTTAAAAAAAAAGTTTAGAAAGAAAGCGGAACGAAATAACCACAATACATGTGTACGGAGATTCCTGATTTTATGTTTTGCAGCTCTCAGCGTAGTGAATCTAATGATGCTAGGTCCCCTCTTTTTAGTTCCTAGCATTGTATAGTTTTGTTAAGGGGCGTTTCCACCGAGAGTGTTTTCATGAGTGAAAAATTTATAAATTTTTATTTGTGATTGAAAAATTGTTAGGTATTTTTGGTAGTGAATAATGTCAAGTTATTTTCGGTAGTAAATAAGTTGTTGATAAATTTATGAGTAGAATTATTATAGCAATTTTTTTTTTTGTTTACAAGTGAACGAGATGGTAAAATGCTAAAATTTTTTTGTTAGTGAAAACGAGATGGTAAAATGCATTAAGTTTTTAGTATTTTTTGTTAGTGGAAACATTGCCTAAGCTTGTCGATCACAACTTTTTGGTTTTGTCTTTATTTAAATTTTTTTCGCGTATATTAATTTTGCGCCAAACTTTTATGTATTATGAGTTCGTCTTGACGAGAAAAATCGAAAAAGTAAAAATTTATGACTTTTACATAAATATTTTGTGAAATAACCAAGAAAAAGCCCAAAAAATTGATTTTTTTTGTTTTTCATGAATATTTTCTAAAATACTTGTATAAAAATCATAATCTTTTACTTTTTTGATTTCTTCCATCAAAACGAATCTATAATACATAAATTTTTTGAACAAAATTAACAAAAGCAAATTTTTTTGAATAAAAATAAAATCAAAAAGTTATAATCTAGCAAAACTTATTAGTCACTGAAAACATCCTAGTCGTGGTTTTTACTAGTCAGAGTCTGTAATTTGTCCTCAAGGTCATCGTCTCCTTGAGTGATGGGCTTTGCTGCTTTATAAATACAATATTTGGCCTGTTTTCTAACACCACACCCACTCACACACCCATTCACACACCCACACTCACAATAATGGTGGGGCCCACACACACTGAATGTATAGTGTGTGCGGGCTCCATCCTTGTTGTGAGTGTGGGTGTGTGATTGGGTGTGTGAATGAGTGTGGTAGTAGAAGGACTCTTCCAGAAAAGAAAAGATTCTGTTCATCTTATATTATGGATCCATCTATTATGGATCCTATGGTGCGTATATTATATTATAATAATCTGAATCGTTCATCTTGTAGAACTTGCAAAGTAGTATATCTTCACAAAATAAGTTTTATCGGACATCGATAGACATATAAAAAATTGAAATTTGATTTAAAAAATCGACGGTGGATAAGTTTAAAGTTAAAACTATTCATAGCCGTCTATTTTATAAACTAAGATTTAATTTTTAACATGCCTATCGATTTTCGATAAAATATAACTTTTGTATGAATATACTACTATGCGAACCTTAAAAGATGAACGATTTAAATTATTAAAAAAATACACAGTAAAACCCGCAATGCATGGTGAAAACCATAGGGTTTTTCACATAAAGTGGAAAGAATTTTTTCTCAAAGATGACATGTGTGCAATGTGCATGAAGAGACATGTCCATTTGGCTTGGAAAGGTGACTTGTTGCAAATGATGGTTCAGTAACAGCACTCAAGTAGATCTGCACAAAGGTTCTCATCAGATGACGAAATACGAGGACTCTCTCTCTCTCTCTCTCTCTCTCTCTCGGTTCTTCGAGAACTAGAAAGCCGTTTGGATGGCTACATTTGTAAAGCTTTTTTTCTAGGAATCTTTTCGCCATTGCACGAAATTACTCCATAATTTTGGTCCTCTATTTTATGATTCTCTTATGGTTTTACGTTTTTTATTTTATTTTATGTAATAAGCACTAATGAGTAAAGAGAGATAGATAGAGAAAAATTTATTATAGGGTAAAATTTTCTCCCCTCAAAACTTGTAATTATTTATATTTTAATATGTTTTCTAGCTAGTGTTTTACAAGAAAATTTAGTTTTTCTCAATTTATAAAACTCAACAAGCTAAACAGCCTAGGTATATATTAGTATTTTGCAAATTTGTTGCTTATTGGATTTTCTTCTACCGTTTTGAATTTGTGATGTATTATTACATTTCGATCATCGAGATGGATTGCGAAAGTAAAATCTATTTAGATGAAATATGAATAATTCACCAGAGAAGATTTTTGTTTTTTGTTGGTAAGATAAACGAATCACCAAGCCAAACTTCATTGTTTATTGATAGCGTTATCCAATAATGAAAATCCACAATTAGAAAAATGTGCTTATGGGGTGGATGGATAAAGAATAGAGCATGAAAGGGTAAATAGGTAACAAGGCTAAATGGTTATGACTAAGAAAATTTATTGTTACACTCTTCTTTAGTCTAATTTTAGGCAAAAAATTCTTTTCACATACATCAACTGAAATTCTATCATTTAGCGAAAATAATTTAATTAACTATCATTGTCAACCTGAAGACATAAAATTTTAGTGGAAACTCACCCCATTTTGGCAAAAAAAAGCCAACTTGACCTTTTGTTGTCTTTATTTAAAATAACTTTTCATTTATCAGTTTTGCGTCAAATTAAAAAAGGTAAAAAGTTGTGATAGAATTTTGAATAAAGATAAACTAAGGAAAAAAAAAGTCTGACTTCTTAGCTTATTTTTGTCTTTATTCAAAAAATTATGAGATTCGATCATAATTTTTTTATTTCTCTCATCAAGATAAATTAATAATTCACAAAAGTTTAATGCAAATTTTAAAAATATGAAAAAAAATTGAATAGGCTCTATTTTGCTAAGGTTCTTATTATTTTTTAAGTATTTATTTCTCGTTTTACGAGAAATCATTCTCTCATAATACATAATCTTTTAACTCAAAAAATAAGTATTTATTTCTCTTAGCGAAATGGAATCCAGGTACAAAACAAAAAGTCTAGCTTTTTTTTTTGTGTGGGGCCAAAATGGGTATGAGTTTTTGGGTATTCGTTGGTAACCATTTGGAAATTGATTTTTACACTCCCCTGATTGATGCAAACACATTTTTTTTTTCATTTTTTAGCAGGTAAATTTATGAAACAATCCCTAAAATTTATAAAAAATGTATGCATATAGGAACTATTTCATAAATTTACTCGCTAGAAAAAAAAGAAAAAGAAGTGTTTACATTAATTAGGAGAGTGTAGAAATCAATTTTCTATTTTGTTTACCAAAAGAAGCTTGGTGGAGCACTACTAGATGGAGTATATACGCATCCCATTTCGCTTCCCAAATTGAGGGCAGACCAAATGGGGAGGAAGCCAAAACAACATTACCCTTCCTTCTTCAAAGTTTTGATGGATGACTTCGCCAGCAAACTTGTGAGCTCTCTCTCTCTCTCTCTCTCTCTCTCTCTCAACAAAATGATCCCCCGTATGAAGGAATGTTCATCCATATCGTCTTTATTGATTATATTTTCCTATAATGCATTGCTGATTATGTACTCTAAGTTTCAATATTGTGTCTGGCAGCTGATACCTCGAGCTTTTGTCGAGAGAAATCTTGAAGGAAAAGTACCAGCAAAGGCACTGATTAAAGACCGAAATGATTCGCATTGGTGGACTGTGGAAGTAAAGAAAACGGGCGAAAAGAACCACTACAGCTTCATGCGAAGCGGTTGGAGAAAGTTTGTGAGAGATTGTGAATTAAAAGAAAAGGATTTCTTGGTTTTCAAACCTATATCGAACTCGGTGTTTGAAATTGTGAGATATGCTCCAAATGGGTGTGAGAAGGATCTAATAAGTAACCCCGTTATTGAGCTCCCAGTCCAAGACTTTGTTTCTGAGCAAATCAGAGTAAACCCAGCTGCTAAGGCCCGTGAGACTCGGTCGCGAAAGTCCAAGGAGGCACTACCTCGTAATCTCTCTCTCTCTCTCTCTCTCTCTCTCTCTCTCTCTCTCTCTCTCTCTCTCTCTCTCTTGTTTTGTACTTAGTGATTATCATTAATAGGCTAAGTGTTCTTGTTTTTATACTCAGAATCTCTACATCCTTCACTGGCTGTTGGTTAACATTTTTGTGGTACCTGAGATACTAACGTGCAGATACAAGTTCCAGAAGAAGATCGAGCGGAATAGTGGCAGAAGCAACTGGTTCTGGGGAACAAACAGAGCATCCAAGTTTTGGAGTTGTTTTCAAGAAACACCACAGATCATGCCTGGTGAATCTATATTTACACCTTTTGGCTTCTCTTTTTCTTCCTTTTTGTTTCTTATTTGTGGTACATGTCCTGTAGAGAGAAAGTATCCATGAGGTGGTAACGCCGCGTGGCACGGTGGCTGATTCCTTATTTTTAGGGCAAGAGGCGAATTTAAAATAGTGGGGGCTTTTATGCATTTCAGGAGTGAAATGATAGAAAGATAAATCAACTTTGAAAAGCAAGTGTTGGTATTCAACAAGATCAAATATAAATTAAAAAACGAATTTAATACGATAGACTTATATTTAATACATAATACACCATAATTTTGGGTCCCTATCTTAGCAAAGTTTTTGGTGCCTAAGGCAAAATCCTCGCTCAACTTTGCTAAGGACTCGTACTGTGTTGAATGTTGATGTCATGTCACGGATCAATCCATATTCGGCCTTATATGCCCGATGAAACTTAGTCCAAGCTAGCAATGCTGAGTAGCGGCAAAACATGAATGGACCGGTGACACCACATTAGCACGCCACGTAGCGTCGCCGTCTCTCAAAATCTTTCTTGATGTCATATTAGCATGCCACGTAGTGTGACTCTCTCTCTCTCTCTCTCTCTCTCTCTCTCGTACTTCAGACACTTCCAAAGGATTTTGTGAGGGCTACAGGATTGGCCAGGAAGAGGCGTGTGAAGCTGAGAAATGAGGAAGGGAAGGTGTGGCGAGTTGAGATATGTTTGAGGACCTATCCATCCTCCCTTGGTAGGATTGATTTAAGGGATGGGTGGTCTGATTTCTGGAAGCAGAACAAGATAGTAGATGGGGATTCCTGTCTGTTCAAGTTCATCAAAAGTGCTCGAAATGTGATCGATGTTGTGGTACAGAAGACGGGACGAGGGTAGGTAAAATCGAAAATCAAACCCCAAAAAGACTTGAATGTTGGGGTAAGCTGTTGGTAATGTAAACTATAAGTACAATCTGGGGTTTCTTTTGGTTCCTAGTTTTTTGGTTTCTCTTTTGTGGAAAACTGTTGTTGCCAGAGTAAATTTGGTACTTTCCATTTGCAAATGGATTGGATGGCTAGACTTACCCTCTTGTGTTTTGGTTGGGCGTATGGACTCTTTTTTGTAGAAGCAACCCCTACGTAAATACAATCCCTTTTGGGTAGAATGTATGGCATGATGAGCATAACGATCGAATAAATTTTCTTTCTCCACATCACAATGTCATACACTGATCATACTGCATGATAAATTACCATAATTCACCTTTTTCCGTTCATGTGACACTACCATGTACTGCGTTACACTAAGGAAAACAAATTCCAAAGTTTCGCACGCCATATATGTGAGTGATATCATAAGTTGTTATGTTCCGACTATGTGTTCGTGTTCCTCAAAAAAAGAAAAAAGTCCGGCTATTGTTTTGACAGCTTTTCTTTTCTTGTGTCTGTCCTCTTTTGCTATAATCTGAGATCACTAAAAATTTAAGGGGTATTGTGGCCCATCCACACCGTAGACCACAGATGCGAACCATCCTTGAGTGGTATGTTATCTCTAATGTGACGTCCAATGCATTTTACCAAATTTGGTAGTAGTAGTTTTTACCCGGTGTATGGAGGGATCTTTTGGGATCCCCATCTTTTGCACATCGGCACATGTATTGTAGGCTTTTAAGACTAATTAAATAAATCATTTCAATTATATATTTTGGCGATTGCTCTGTGTTTGGTTTCTGCCATAGCAAGATAGTACTTAGTAGTGACCCTTGCGATGAAAGCTGATGTTTGTGTAACATATACTTCTGGTCATGCCTTGGGGAGCACAATGATCCAAGTCACTTCTTCTCATATGAATTAAAATACACAGAGAACAAGATCAATATGTCAGTTCAAATCAGAAGATCAATATGTCAGTTCAAATCAGATTTGAAATCTCAACATAGTTTGTAACCCGAAGCTGTAACATCCCTTTCGTGTAATTCTTGTGACTAGTGGTTTCCCCTCCCCCCCGCGGTAAATAGCCCTGCCTAGTGCCTACTTGAACGCCACGACGTAATAGTAGATATGGGAAAAATCTAAATTTAGCCTTTCTCGTGTTGTGTTTTTGGTTATTAGGTCTGTGTTGATCACCCGATCCCCTTATTGGATGCTTTGCTTGTATTAACATCTTTTCCTTCTCAATGAATCTTTATTGAGTTTAATGAAATTTTCTTCTTTTGCCGATCAGAAAAAGAAAAAAAAAAAGAGAGAACCATAACCAGTTTTGACACTGCGGTTCTCTTTTTCTTTCTTAAACATAATCTCATCACGGAAGCAACCTTTTGACGTCAAAAATTGGTTTCTAAGACGAAATTTATGACCTGAGTCTTATCCTAGATCTTGTCATTTTCCATATATGCCGGTTATATCTCCTTTGTCTGTGTTCACTTGGGTTGCTCATTTCATGTTTGCAGTGCACTATGGCATCTCTAAACGAGGAGAAACCTTCAAACACCAAATGCCAATTTTTAAAGAGTTCTGAACTTTGTATATAACTCAGCACTTCAAACAATATTTCAGTGTTTAAAATTCAATTCTCAACCTTCAAATATATATATTTTTTAATTTGATAGGCGAAAGTAACATTTTATTAAAAGAAAACTAGACAAAAGGTATATCAAGTTGGAGGAGAGGAGAGGGGAATCCAACCAAAGGTTTGTTTCGGAGTTGGCTGGGAAGGCTATGCAGGGGAGTTGAATTTACATTTCAGGAGAATCTTATCTGTTTGGGAATCAGAACAACTGGCCTGGGTTACTCAAGCAAAGGCTAAGGAAGAAAATTCTATTTGTGCATAACATGCAGAAGGGATGGGATCACCTGCAATGGGTCTGGAATGCTGAGAACCAATTAACGGTCAAGTCTGCCTTTTCAAAATGTGTGCCTTTTGTGCAGCTGAGGTAGAAACAACGTGCAGAGCATTTTTCTTCTTCACCGCAAATTCAGATGGGATATTTGGTAGGTCATAATGAAATGGCACACCATTAGGAAAATTTTCCATCGTCGAGACCATGTACATACAACCTAGGATTAAATACTATTTTGGTTGGAGATGGCTAGTCTATGTTTGAAATTAATGCTGTCACATGGAAAATACTTTCATAGCTAACACTTCACCTTCCTACTCTTGTTCCCAACCCCTCTGTTCTAGATTCTGTAAGGTGGGTTTTGACTGAGAATTGTCAGTTTTCGGTTAAATCTGCTTGGATAGACAGATTAGATATTGGGGTATGGCCACTAAGAATTTGATTTTCCGCTTGACCAAAAACAAAGATATTGGGGTGTGGCAGTTGATGATATCTGTTGTCTGTGTCAAAGTGAAATATTGAGACAAATTAATAACCACTTACGGTATTTTTTCTTCCCTTGTGCATATTAAGTGAAGGTGTGGAAGATGATTCTAAATCAGAATAATATCATCGTACGGTCTGTTTTTTGCTTGGATAGAGATTTGGATAAATTACAAATATCACCCTTAAGGTTTATATTTGAATAACAACTAAGCCCCTACCCAAGTTCTATATGGTTTATTCAAATATTTTTCATTTTGTTTGTTTTTGCGTAAATTTATCTTGGATTATCGGTTTGTCTCAGCGAGACGAATCCAAAAAGTAAAAAATTATTATCCAAGACATTTTTTAATAGTTTAAAAAATTAATCCAAACACATTGTTTGTTATCACCCACCACTAATAAGCAACTTACCTCCGTAATCACCCACCGCCGCCACTTCAAAACACCATAGCCACTCATTCAACTCACCATCTCATAGACCCCATAACCCTCCACATTTGCCTCCCACATTGTCCCTCCTCCCCTATCTATTAGTCAATCTTTAGGTATATGTTGGAAAATGGGTCTTTGTATATTATTTTGCTTGTGGTATATACATAGATATATAAAAGGATTTAGAAATTAAAAAAACCATACATATGTAGATCAAAAAAATAAACATACATGTGTTAAGGCCTGATTGGGCCAAATAAAAAGCTGGATTAATTTTTTTGTCTTTATTTAAGTTCTTTCGCATTTGTTAGTTTTGCATCTATTTTTGTGAATTATTGGTTGATCTCAAAAAAGGAATCCAAAAGTAAAACAGTACGATACAAACTTTTTAAAAATTGACGCAAAACAAATAAATGCGGATAATTTTCTTATTTTCTAGATTCTTCTTGTCAGAAGCCGTAGCATTAGTAATTTGGGCCTTTGTTTTAAATATTTATATTTTTAAATTTGTAGACATTTTTCATGTGTTGGTTGAGTCTAAGGAGAGAGAGAGAGAGAGAGAGAGAGAGAGAGAGAGAGAGAGAGAGAGAGAGAGAGAGAGAGAGAGAGAGTGTGTGTGTGTGTGTGTGTGTGTGTGTGTGTGTCATGGGGGTGGGGGTTTATAGTGTTGTTCTTGAGAGAGATATTGGTGGTTGGTGCCTTGTGTGGTGTTGAATTTGATACTTTTATGTGATTGTGTGGCGGTGGATTGGTGGGCATTATAGAGGTCTTTGCCGTTAGTGACTGTACGTTAGTAATGTTTAAAGGAAAAAAAAAACTAGAGATAGTTTTGTCGGGTGATATTTGAATTTATTGAAAAAAATTGGATAATAATTTTTTACTTTTTTGAATTCCTCTCATCGAGATAATCCAAAGCAAAAGGACATAAATCAAACAAATATAAAACTTTTTATATAAACCTTGTAGAAATTAAGTTGGAGCTTAACTGTTATGCAAATATAAACCTTAAAGATGATATTTATAATTTATCCAATCAATTTAACGGAGAGAGGCTGGCGGCGCTAGCCTTGGGAACTTTTTAAACTTAAATTGCAAACGTTGGGGACGAAATCTGTGCATTTGATATGCTGGAGACCAAAACGGCACGCGAGTAATACTTTGAGGACCAAATATACCAATAAACCGACTTGAAACAAAAATAAATACAAAAAAGAAGTTAACGCCACAATATCGAATTCTGACGGGAAAAGGTCCTGAAAAGTCAAAATTGCCATTCATTAATCACTTTTCGTTAATTTGGGTGGCAAACAGTATCTATTGGACTAAATAGGTACCTCAATAAATCTTCTAAGGATAATAGAATTGATACTGGAGGGACAAAACTGAGACTCAGATAAACTAGAGGACCATTTCTAAATCTTACATAGTACTACAATCATTTGCAGTTTACACCTCTAAAACAAAACAAAAGAGAACGAGAAAGGCCCATTCTTCTGCATTCCCCTTTTCTCAAGCAGAACGCTCTCTCTCTCTCTCTCTCTCTCTCTCTACACAGACACATTTACAGTATATTACTATATAGTTTCGGCTTCAGCTGAAGACAATCAATTTCCGGGCTCGGTTCTCTCTTCTATGACGAGGGATACCCACCCAAGCCCAGATAGAGCTGCGTTTCGTCCATGGTTTGTTTCTCTATTCCTCACCGCTCTCTCTCCTTGGTTTTAATTTCACTATTTCCATTTAAGCCATTTCCCAACCTTGTTCAGTTAATCAAATCTCAAAAGATTTACCCACAAGTTTATGAGCAATTCAAAAGTTATAACAATATCACTCAGGTTCAACATATATCTATCAAATTGACAAAAAAAAAAAAAAAAAAGTGTTTGGACAATATGATGATGTCATTACTTTTTATTATTTTGTCTTAGAGGTGTTAATTTTTCAATCAATCGAAACTCCTAACCGCTCCATTGGATAAGATTTAAAAAGTGTGTGATAGAAAGTGATTTCAAATGTGTTAATTTTGGTGGGCATTATTTGCATCTAGCGACCCTTCTGGCCTTCTTTAGTTATGTCATTACTTGTTTGAAGTGGGAAAGGACCCAATATTTACTACGTGATGAATTCGACTTTGAATGCAGAAATTTAGGAACATAGCTAATAGGCAAACTTGTATTGCAATGGGGGAATGCAACGGTGCATCCTATGTAGGGATTAATGAAGTGCCTTCTCCACGGGTGAATAGTAATGCTAGAAAAGTCTCAGTTTTGCCCCTTATCTTCCTCATCTTCTATGAGGTCTCAGGGGGACCATTTGGGGTTGAGGACAGTGTGCAGGCAGCCGGGCCTCTTCT
Organism: Rhododendron vialii; assembly: GCF_030253575.1. Lineage (NCBI taxonomy): Eukaryota > Viridiplantae > Streptophyta > Magnoliopsida > Ericales > Ericaceae > Rhododendron > Rhododendron vialii. The sequence goes on along the minus strand of NC_080567.1, from coordinate 16,802,559 downwards.
AGCCCTGGTCGGGTTCTTGGTATTCCCTTTCATATGGAGTGTACCTGAAGCCCTAATAACCGCGGAAATGGGTACCATGTTCCCAGAAGATGGTGGCTATGTGGTTTGGGTTTCGTCAGCGTTGGGTGACTATTGGGGATTTCAGCAAGGTTGGATGAAATGGCTAAGTGGGGTCATTGATAACGCTCTCTATCCGGTTTTGTTTCTCGACTATTTGAAATCTGCGATTCCAGAATTAGGTGGTGGTTTACCAAGGGTCATTGCGACATTGGTTTTGACTGCTCTCCTAACTTACATGAATTACAGGGGTTTAACCATTGTCGGGTGGGTTGCTGTTTTGTTAGGGGTTCTCTCACTCACTCCATTCGTAGTCATGGGACTTATTGCAATCCCAAAAATAAGGCCTTCAAGATGGTTAATGGTAGATTTACAGAGTGTCGACTGGAATTTGTATCTGAACACTCTTTTTTGGAATTTGAATTATTGGGATTCAATAAGCACACTTGCCGGAGAGGTGGATAATCCGAAGAAGACTCTACCAAAGGCCTTGTTTTATGCTTTGATCCTAGTTGTTTGTGGGTATTTCTTTCCTCTACTCATTGGCACGGGAGCTATACCAGTTGACCGTGAGTTGTGGACCGATGGGTACTTCTCAGATATTGCTAAGATGGTGGGTGGAGTGTGGTTGAGTATTTGGATCCAAGGAGCTGCTGCAATGTCTAATATGGGTATGTTTGTGACCGAAATGAGCAGCGATTCTTTTCAACTTCTTGGTATGGCAGAAAGAGGGATGCTTCCAGAATTTTTCGCCACGAGATCCCGTTACGGAACTCCTCTTGTTGGTATCTTGTTTTCGGCTTCTGGAGTTGTTATGCTTTCGTGGATGAGCTTTCAAGAGATAGTGGCTGCGGAAAACATATTGTATTGTTTTGGAATGATTTTGGAGTTCATAGCATTTATAGTGCTCAGAATAAAACACCCGGCTGCATCTCGGCCTTACAAGATACCTTTGGGAACAGTGGGATCCCTTTTGATGTGTATTCCTCCTACCATATTGATTTTTGTCGTTTTGGCTCTTTCTTCGCTCAAAGTGATGGTTGTAAGTCTTGTTGCTGTGGTGATTGGGCTTGTGATGCAGCCTTGTGTGAAGCATGTCGAGAGAAAGAGATGGTTTAAGTTTTCAGAAAGTGATGATCTACCAGATCTTCATAGTACTGCGCGGGAGGATAGTGAAACCTTCATCGAGTGAGTAATCCGTTGTTCGCTGTTAGGGGAAATGAAGGTGTACTAATAATGGTGCGAGCTGCCTACACGAGAAATATTTTGTGTCTTCATGAAGGTTTTGCAAAGTTCCCAATCTACGAAAAGATGCTACTTTAGCTTTTGTATCTCTCAAGCTGTTTGCATGTTTAGATGCTTATCATTTAACAAGATATGGTCAATAGCTGTTTGTCATCTTTGCTTTTAGAGTTGCGATATATGGTAATGATGATTGATTAAGCTATGCAAACTCTTGAATGGACAATGAATTTGGTGGAACCTAGTAGTAGGTTGGGGAATTGTGTCTGCAGTTTATATGCTAGATCACTTCATTTCATTACTGAAGTTTATACAAAATATGGAATGCAAGGCTTCAGTTACCGAATTGTCAAAACAAGCATGCCTGTGTGTAGCTTTTGCGTGGTTTTATGTTCTTTATCGGTGTTTTGGTTCTCCTACGTCCCCTCTTTTCTCAAAGAAAGAATCGCGATGAAGTTTATTCAACAAAGTTGAGCTAGCTTATTCAAGAAAGGGAGCAGGTGATGACAAGTTTACAAATATCATGTACAAAAATGCTATTTATTTTACTAGCAAAAAAGTGTGTTTTCTAATTTAGCTAGTCAGTGTCACTATTTGTTATGCATCCCTAACAGTGTTATCTATTTATTTTATCGTGCTGTGTTTGGTTTGGATTTTGAAAAGTTTTTTGAAAAATAGTAGGGGTAATAAGTGGAGAGAGATAGAGAGAGAAATATTGAAAGTAGAGAGAATCTAGAAAGAATCTAGGGGGTATTTTTTGAAAAATTCTTTTTGAAAACTGAAAAGAACAAGGCAGATTCTTAAAAAAAATATTGTTTATTCTTGTTGAATAGTTCAAAAGATGAATGATTGGTGCAGGAAAAGAGGATTGGAGGAGAGATAACGAGGTAATTTATGTGTACCTTTTGCCATGGTTCGTAGCTACCATTGGTGAGTTACGGTAGGGTGAACTGGTGAAGTTAATAATTAGTTGAGGTGGACAAAATGTGACCTAGACATCCGGTTATAAAAAAAAAAAAAAGTAGTTAGGTTGTTGCAGCTTGTACTCATTAGCTTTGTACATCTAAAGGATAGTATATTAAGGCTCCATTCTTTCAAGATTCATATTTTTAAGTATTTATTTTTTGTTTTACGAGACATATTATTTCTCATAATACATCACTTTTAATTTAAAAAATAAGTACTTATTTTCCTTAGCGGAACGGGACCTAAAGTAGCTTCACGTTATGCTGTCCATTCGATATCTTTAACTCTTAACCTCAGGTTCATGACACTTTTGATTGCAATTGGAGCATTTATCACTTTTTGAGTCGGGTTCAATTCTTTTCCTTCCATGCTCTCATCAGTCTCTCAAGCGGTTTTCGGTTTTAACAGGGATTTGTGTGATCGGAGAAGACAATGCAGCAGAGTCTTCCACATTACAAAAGTACATTTTCTGAAGTACATTCTCCTATGTTTTACCCTACAATCACAGTTTCTTCGGGGACATCTGATAAAATTGGAACGACGCTCTCCAATCACTACTGGAGTACAATTTTTAACGACCCCTTAGTTTTTTCCCCCAGGTTTTGGATGTGTCATGGCAAAATTATTTATGACCATAGAGTAGCCTCAGCTCAAGCCATTTCCGCACCCCACAATAACATCTCCCCTTGTTTTTTTAATTTGAGCGCATGTAAGAACACCAATCTAATAAGTTTAGGGATCAGGATACCAACCCATGACACTTCATGAGTTGGTATCCTGGTCCCTAGACCTATTGATTCTATTTCCCAACTCAACATGTTCGGGCTCTTCCCTGGTTCCGCGCGCTCATTTGCAGTACATGGTGCACTACAGTGTCAAGTTGGTCCACGTGAAATATACTTCCTCCATCTCGCAAAAATAAGTCATCAACAAAAAAAAAATGAACAATTTACAAATAAAAATTAAAGTACTTTTACGCATGGTCTTTAAAAATTTCTTTATAACAAATTAAAGATCGCCAATAGTTATTTAAATATAATTGTGAAATTATTCGAAAAATTAGACATGGGAGGTTTTTGTTTGTTAATCTAAAAATTACACGTTTGGACCAATTGTTAAATCTTTTCTGTGGCGAGGTATTAAAAATGTTCTTCCCGTTAATAATGCACTAGCTCATCGGAAACTTCCAGTAGATCTTATTTGCTTTATTTGTGGGATGGAATCGGAAACAGCGTTCCTTACTATACCTATACGTTGCTAAAATGTGAGCGAGCTGTGAAGGTTTGGCTACTCTCACCGTTCCGGTTTAGGCCAGAAATGCTTGCCGTCACTCAAATCGGAGGTTTGTGGACTAATATTGGGGCTAGAGATCACGGGGGAGACAAATGGAAGATGTTGGGCCTCATTTTTGTGTTTTGTTGGAATATATGGTAAGCGCGGAATGAGTGGGTTTTCAACCGGGTATGGGTGGAGGAGTCAGAGGTGGTAGCAGATGCGCTGGCGGAGTTTGATGAGTTTTTCCAAGCAAATTTGAAGGAAGCCCCTGTTTTCCGATCCCAGGCGGCGGTTTTGGAGCAATGGGTACCACCAGAACTGCCACCTGAGATTGAGAAACAGGAATGAGCTTGGAACTGTGAAGAGGATAGAGGCTGTTCCTGTAGTGGGTGCTACGTCAACGGAATCGGTTGAAGCATGGGGGGTTTCAAGCTGCGGTTTCAACAGCGATCAGCCATGGACAGAATCGTTATTTGCTAGAAGGGGATGCGAAAAATATTGTTCAGATGCTTCAAGGGAAATTAAGTGCCAAAGCGAGTCTGGATGTGATCATTACCGATTGTCTTAATCTAGCTAGTTTACTTAATTCTTGTTCTTTTCATTTTATTTTTTGGAAAGGTGATAGGGTGGTTCATATCGTAACCAAGTATGCCCTATCTATTGAGTACCTTACGACCTAGCAAGGAGATTTTCCGAACTGGGCTAGTAGGGAGGCCACTCTTGATATTTCTAATCTTCAGCAATAAAATATTAGTGATGCCTTTCAAAAAAAATAAAAATTAGTGATGCCGATTGAAAATAAAAAAAAGAAGGAAAAAAGGACCAATTGTTAGACATGGGAGGAAATGGCTGAATTGAAGTATTTTTCTATTTGTTGTTAGAATCAAATTTTCTTTGGACCAATTGTGTTTTTTTAATCGGACTTTGGACCAATTGTTGATTAGGGGCTTCAACATCCTTGATGAGTACACCCAAGATAGATCTCTCTGTCTCAAAATATGAGTCCACAATGAAAACTCGTATAATTTTTGGATAATAAATTAATAAACTTCTATGGATAATTTTTTGAATTTCTGTAAATCAAATTAAAAATCATAATTAGTACTATATTTAAATTGGTCCAGAAAACTAAAAACGTATGCACGAAAGTTCTTGGTCTTTTTATAAAAATTGCACCTCTTTTGCAAGGACTAAAATTTTAGTATGTAGTGAGTAAAAAGAGATTATTATTTACACCGGTGGTGTAAACATTTATTTCCTCCAAATCAATTACATTGCGTCACATCGCCATGTTTTATTAATTGGGACCAATGTTTTGACGACGTGGCGCAATGTAATTGATTTGAAAGAAACAAATGTTTACGCGGTGTATATAATTTATTCTCAATAACTATAATAGAGTAGGAGTAATTGTTTAGATGGCGTATCTTTGAGAATCACTTTCTGGAATTGAGATAAGAGAAGATTTCTTTCAAAGTTTTGTTTTGAAACCAAATTCAAAAGTTGATGAAACATGGAGTATACCACTTTGAACAAGTATCTGCCACAACTTTTTACTCCGACTTTTGTAGTCCATTCTTGTTAGAACTTCCTGAAAAGCATTTGATGAATCGGGTTGACCTCGTAGTTAAAAGGCTTGAGATTTAGAGTTATGCTCCCTCCTAATATTTTACGTTCGAAACATCCCACATGCTATCAACTCTTTTGGGGCATCTGAAGGTTTCTCCGCTCGTTAACATTAGGTCAAAGTGGGTGTAAATTGACCCAAATACCTAGTTATAAAAAAAAAGCATTTGACCATCAATTTTGGTCATTTAGTGACTCGTTCAACCGAGCAGTGAAACACCTCAAGGCTTTTTATGTCTAACTTCCCAATGCTTTTGCCCCAGACCGGTTAATATGTGACCTTTTGGGAGCCTTTATTGTCAAGGAGAAATGCAAATTGCTATACTTTTTTTTGAGGCCCATTTAACATAAGCTTCCATTCTTAACCTCAGCCCATGAAAGAGCATTATAAGTGCCGCCATCTTCCGCATACCATCATAAGCCGCCTTCACCAAGCTATGAAGCCGATAAATGTTCCCCAAACAGTTATGAACATCAGTCTGAACCTGTTGAAACAAAAGCTTGTTAGCACCTAGGGCTACAAACGAACTGAGCCGGTCGCGAGCGGCTCGTAGCTCGGCTTGTTAGTAGCTCGTTCAAGCTCGGCTCGGAAGTTAAACGAACAAGCTCGAGCCGATTTTTTCCGCTCGTTTTGTAAACGAGCCGAGCTCGAGCTAGGATAAGCTCGGCTCGAGTCAGCTCGCGAGCCGGGGTATATATACTTAAGTTTAGGATTTTTATTGTTATTTCATAATTTGTTATTTCCATTTTCACTTTCTAGTCAACCAAGGAAAGCGACAGCACACGCACATCAATACACCCCGCTCCATAGGAAAATGAAAGATATATACCTTTACAATCAAAATATTTTTGGTTGTATTAGGCTTATGCGAGGATATATATACATTTTTCGTTGGTTTGTTAAGGCTCGTGAACAAGCTCGAGCTCAAGTCAAGCCAAGGCCTGCTCGGCTCGAGCTCGACTCGTTAAGTTTTCATTGAGCTCGAGCTTGAGCTCGTGTTCGTTAAAAACTTAATAAACAAGCTTGAACACCGTAAAACTCGGCCCGTTTGCCTCCACCAAAGAGACCACAAGACACACACGGATTCCAGCACAACAGATTTAATCCGCTGCCAACCCAGGCTCCAGTACCGCAAAATCCAAACCCAGATTAGAAGCCCTTCAAACACTCCGAGCAAACTCACAATAAAAGAATACATGCTCAATTGTCTCCCCCCCCTCCCCCCACACTCTACAAAGCAAATTAACCTTCAACGGGAGAGATGCGATGAACCAACTTCCATAGAAACAATTCTGACTTAGGAGGAAGATTCAACACCCATACCTTTTTCCATAATTGAAACCCCCCTTCCACGGTAACCAAAGGACCGCCAAAAAATAGGCCGAGTTAACCAAAAGCTCCGTCTCATCCTTAGAATTAGTCCAATAAAATGACATCGTCCAAAGGAACCTTGGGAACATGAATAGATAAAACCCTAGGAATCAACTCTGAAGGAAATAAAACCTCCAGCAACAGCCTTCTCCATTGCAAACGAATCCCAATTATAAGATCCCTAACCCGAAAAACTATTACCACCACAAGGAGCACCAGCATCAAGATACGGGTTACATGCATTTTGGAATTAACTGATGGCCGAAAACGCTCACACTCTTACCGTCCCCTACTCTCCAATCAGTACCCTTAACAAATAACTCTTTAACCCAAACTATGCTCCTCCAACCCCAAGAGCAGCCAGACTTAGCCTTACAATCATGAAAATTCTTGTTTCAACAATATCATCCCAGTAATGTTTTGTTTCAATGTTTTTTCTCTTATTGTTACTTGTTTACCATACACGCAGTCATATTTGTGTGGTACATTGGAAACTTAAAAATATTAGGTTTCTGACTTCTTGTTGGCAGACCTACTACTCTCGTGCGCACGAGATGCTTCAATTCATTCTCAGAGGAAGAAAGGCCGGAAATATATTATTGTTCACCTTTCAAATGTACATGAAGGAAACCTTAGGGCTCGTACGTTTGCATTTTGGGTTGGGTTTAGAAATGAAATCTTGTGGAACCGAAAAATCCAATATTTGTTGTCGTAAATTAAGACGGGATTACATCTTCGGAATGAGTCTGTATCGCATTTTTCAAAATTTGATTTCGTGTTCCACCCAATAAAGTTATCATCAACGATACTCGCTCCTTTGTTCGGCATGATACAATACTTGCTCTTGATCATCCATATGATGATTTCTTTTCATCATCTCTTGTAAGTAAGTTTAGTGATCTTATGATATACCCTTTACCGAGGAACAACGGTTCTGATATGATTCGATACAATAATTCTAAAGACGAAAGGTAAAGATAAAAAGAAAGCAGAGAAGAACCCAACTAACTGATTTAAACTTCCTAACAGAAACACAATTCTTTCCTCATCGGTTCCCTCATCATCAACCTGGACGAAACAAAAGGATGGCCTAACAACATTTCAGCGGTCCACCGCGACTTTGTTTCCCTAACCAAACACTTCCTCAAGAAATCCCTTCCCTCCTCCGAAACCCAACTCGGTATTTCCGGAACTTTTTCCGTAAATCCAATCCGATACAGTATAGCGCAAGTCTCGGTTTCCGAATCGCACTTCCAAGCCGGTTTTCCCGTGATCATCTGTAAAACAGTGCACCCAACAGCCCAAATATCCGAGCAAGGCTCGTATTCTTGGCGCAGAACAGATTCCGGGGCCATAAACAGAGGACTACCCCTCCGTCCGTTGTCTTGTTGTCCATCCGTTTCCATCTTTCCAGCCTTCTTCGTCTGCCCAAAATCCGCGATTTTCACTGTTTCTCGTGTTAGCCTTGTCCGCCTCATGCTGAAACTCAGGCCCGACGAGCCACCCACTAGCAGTATGTTGTGCGGCTTGATGTCACAGTGGACATAGCCCAACTTGTGCATGTGGCTTAGTCCTTTTAACAAGCCCTTGGTGTACCATCTCACTTCGTTATCCGGCAACCCTCCCCCGCCTGAGCACCGGATCCTATCGGCCAAACTGCCACCGGAAGCATATTCCAGAATCATATTGTACACAAGGAATCCGTTCCTTTCGCTGATGAAGCTCCCAAAACAGCGAAGAATGTGGGGACAGTCGTGTAACTTCGCGTGGAAATCGCATTCTTTCTGGAAAAGATGCGACTGAAAAACTTCGGCGGATTTTATAGCCACTAGAGAGGGAAGATCGAGTTTGGACTCGTCGTCGTTCGGCTGTGACACTGCTAAGGAAACAAACCCAAAACTGCCTCTTCCCAACGGTCTTGATATCTTCCACATTCTGTTTATGTGCCAATTGTTCTGCAAATTATTCCTCCTCTCTCTTTTTAAAGCTAAAGCTCGAGTTTACTAATTCTCACCAGTTGACTTCTATTCACAAAACTTGCCGCCTTTTTTCTTGTCCGAGGAAAAAAAGGGTATAGAAGGGGCTCTTTTTCTCTATAAAATTGGATCCTCTCCCGCCCCCAATTTGAACCGGAAGCGACAGTCGATTGCTGCAATTAATGATTCGGATTTGCTCAAATAATGTTACCAGTAAGTGTTGACTTCAATTAACTATTATCGGTAAGAATATTTAAATATATCCGAACCATTAATTGTATGCATGATTCAAATTTGGATTGTCTCATCCAGTCCAAAACTTGAACGGAGGAGAGAATCCGAACCCTTTTTCTATTATTGTAAGAGATTACTTATTCATATAATATTCTAGGGTAGAAATGTCAACACGAATGGGAGGACTTTTGTTTTCTGTTATTAAGACCCAACATTCCAGGAAAATTCCAATTGGGTTTCAGCTGCTGCTACTTCTTTTTTTTTTTTTTATCCGCGGTTACAGCTGCTACTTGGTTAAGGTTGAACAACGTGTTCATGTGGACTTGCCATCCATTAGGCCTGAAAAATCAACCACAATTTGCACAAGCCAAGGTATCTTTGAAAATCTTGCTTATCCGCGGTTACAGCTGCTACTTGGTTAAGGTTGAACAACGTGTTCATGTGGACTTGCCATCCATTAGGCCTGAAAAATCAACCACAATTTGCACAAGCCAAGGTATCTTTGAAAATCTTGCAGATGGGTCCATCTTGAAAGGAATTGAAGAGGCTATGAGAGTGGAAGCCCCAGTAGTCTCAAGTCTATTGGATGAATTAGAAGTTTGGTCAAGGAAAATCAATGTACACTTCGCTCAACATTTCACTGTCCGTCTCGGCAATCAATGGTTCGGATTTTAAAAAAACTTTCACTGAAAAGAGTTTAACTTTTCTGACTGTCCAAAAAGTATTTTGGACGGTGAGATTGATTGAGAGTGGCGGGGGAAGTTGTGAATGTTGAGCAGTGGGCATAGACTTTCTGCTACGGGAAGTTCAATTTTTGGAAAAAAAAATATAGAGTACTTTCGTGCATAAATTTTAAAATTTCTTGACACAAAAATTCTTTAATTTTGATAGCGCTACCATCCGCAAGCAACATCCACTGCGGCCTACTCTATCAACACTGACCTGATGGTAGCCCTTTCTTTTTTGGCGACTCCGCTCACATATCAATATTCCATACTTTAAAAAAAAAAATTAATCCAGCGTATAATCGCGACGTGGTGGCTAGCTTTGATACAAAATGATACAAACTCATGGGTAGAACTCACACATGAAAACCACGGCCCACAAGGAGAGGATGCTCAAGAGCTTATATGCACAAGACCGAACCCATATACTTAATTGATGAGGGACATTAGGATCGTTAGAGTGGAAGAAACAAAGAGATCGAAGAAGAATTAGAGGAATAGATGAAGCACAAACTAAAAGACTCGGCTTCTCAGCAGTTGGACTTCAGAGAAGTCTCTGCAGCTAAATCTTGACCGTCCATCTTAACTACAACTCTTCCCAGAAAAGATTCTTGCACCGTTGAGATGACACGTAAAGCTCTACGCAGTTCCACCTCAGGCTGTAGACTGCAAAGAATCATGATCCTAAAAAAGGATGGCAGTACGAGGTCTCCAGATGGAGCAGAGAATGCTGGAAAGGAGGATCAGAATTGACAACTTCAAAATCATGGTTTGCTAATCAAGTAACAGTTTAAATAAATAGCCAATCCCCAAGCCGAAGTTTAAACTCAATGGAATCAGAGGCAAACTACATGAATCTGAAAAAAGGATATAATTGAACTCAAAAGGGAATCAAAAATTCATTCAAAACTACCAACATGCGTACATGACATTGCATAGAAGATTGTAGCTCGTAACTTGGTGCGCAAGATCATACTAGGAGATCGACAAGAACACATGTACTAACGTCATTGTACCCGGTGAAATATAAGGCTCGGTTAGCTAGTCCAAGTAATTTGTCACAGTGAATATTGAACAAACTTCAGCTTCAACAATCAAAGTATCGTCAACAAGAAAGCCCTTAGAAGAATCACGGAGGTCAGTTAATGGCAAGAACCAAGAACGACCCCACCCAGCGTCTGAAGCAGAGAAACACTTTGTACCTGAGAGAGAATAGTTTGTGTGGTTTTATTACCAAACAGAACTATGTAAACGCGAAGCTCTTATTGTGGAATCCATATATTAGGATCACACTTGCTAAGTTGCTATGTAGTTTCAAAGAGACATCTAATCATTTGTCAGCAGTAACATCACCTGTGATTTTGACATGCTGACCATAACCTTGGTTCATTAGACGCAGCTTGTTTGTTGCATAGGTTTTTCATTCAGGAGGAAAGTTGTTGCAATCATCCAAAACGAATAAGATTGACAGGAATTCGCCCTTTTCCCTGAAATCTCCTTTCGGATGCAAGTGTAACCTCCTGGAATATTAGACGAAGCCAGAAAAACTTATTACCGGACAATTAATCAGCTTAAGCATGATACACGTAATCTAAGATTACATACCACTTGTGATTTCCAATGGTGAACACATCAGAGTAATGAACTTTGCAGCCAAGAGATGAAAACTTATGAACCTTCCAAGTGAGAGGAGTACCAAACTCCTTCCGTAAGGTTAGACACTCTCCTCTGACAGTATTGTTCAAAACAGAAACTTCTGCTCCAAACACACATGTCGTTGATCAGGTATACGTGAGCAGCATCATTGAAAACACTGAGTAGAACTAATTGGGAAGAACCCCATTCAGTTTTCATCGCATGAAAGCGTCTTACCGTCCCATTGGCATCTAAGCAACAGAACAAAAAAAAGCATCAGTTGTGTTCACTAATCCAAGAAGATGAACGCTTAAAACCTCATGACATAAAGGACACGTTTGACGCGATCTCATTGACTACTAGTGAGGAGATCATTAAAACTCTCTGCAAGTTACTAATATCTCATGTTTTGTGAGATTTCTTATTCATAGGAATAAGATTCCCATAGAGAATACCTTGAAAATTCGTGTACTTGTCTTGGATCTGATCAAACACAAACAATTTGAAATACACATTCATGACCTCCCAGCCAAGTGGCAAATTATCCGTCTCGGCGATCACCAGGTACAAAGAGATGTATCCTTCCCCATTTCTCTCTTTATCACCGGTAGGGTAGAGAGACAATTTCCTTCAATCGAAAAGATTCAGAAGAATGAAGAGTGATATTACAAACGCGTTACTCAATTGGGATGCAGAAGGAAACTCATAAAATAGAGTAGCCACTTGCTTCAAAAAGGTCTGTTTCATATTTCTGCACTTTTGTATCTAACATCATCTCCGAGAGTGCTGAGAATGTCTCAATTTTGATAGTGTACCGAGCCGAAGTTATATCTCTATCACCCAGCATCGTTGCTACTTCTGCCGAATTGTGAAAAGGTAAAAGGTTAAAAAGCTTATGAATCATCCAAATTTATCTATGTATAGTTAGAAGTCATTTGTCTTTATTTTCCCAAAGATTTTATGCAAGAAAGGTCTAGCTTTGAATATATTTTTTCAGGCACATAATTTTCTCCACAGGAATAAATTAAATAAAGAAATTGTTTTCGTAATGGGAAAACAGATTCGATGACTGCATGTAGAAAATATTTCCAATTTATGGTAGGAATGCATCTTGGGCAGTGGGTAGTACATCTTTTGCTAGAATATTCGGATTAGCTTACACACCTTTGATTAATCATGAAAACAAATCCTATTGTCCACTAGTTGAGGCCAGTGGGTGGAACCTTAACGCGTTTCTCGGGTACTATATTGTTACATCATGCAGGAGTTCTCACTTGAGACGATTTCAGTGTTCGATACCTATCAATCATCAACAGATAATTTAATCCTCGATTAGCTCCGTAACTTGACTATAAAGATCAATGAAATGTTTTTCACAGATCCACTACACCTCTTTTTCCTCTAATCAAAGGACAAATAGGCCAAAAGCATACACACAAGAACGTGCACCATGCTAGACACACATTACCAGAGTTGAGAGAGAGAGAGAGAGAGAGAGAGAGAGAGAGAGAGAGAGAGAGAGAGAACCAGAGTTGTCATGAAGGATAGGATGCCAAGATCTCTCTACCATGTTTTTTCGCTCTTTCTCCGCAGAATTTGGGTTTGGACGATGAACAAATTTTCCAATACTACTAATACTACTTGGTAAAATGGGAGTGCATATACCGGGAAGAAAAGAGAACCTTTTCGGTTTCCAAAAGTAAGTGTGAGAATTCCAAAGCGACACTTATTAATGGGATTTGGCTTCTCGACATTGCAGTTTGGAATTTGAACCATACCCATAAAAGGGTGGGTTCCAGTTGAAGGATTGAAATATTGATCAGTGGACACATTGTTGTATATAGTTGTTGGGTTCCTTTCATATCTTTTTTTTTCCGGTGCTTCGGAAAAAGGGCTCTGTTAATATCTGGATTACTCTATAAAGAATAACATTTATGTATATGGAACTGAAATACATAGAACATGAACAAGGATGTAACATGGAAGATATGCCTAATCAACTCGATAAAGAACGTTGTCTAAATATACATGCAGAATATGGCTCGAATTTGGCTTTGGTTCAATCCTCACTTGCTATGGCCAAGCAGGGGAGAAATTCTCACTTCAAATAACAGATGCTCGAGTGGCTGCCAAGCCCTGCCCGAGCAACAGACTCCTATTTTTAAGTCAGTTGCAGCATCTAGCTGCCCGGCTGCCTGGCTATGGTTGGACTTTCTAAATCTTGCTCTTTCTTTTTTTTTTTTATCCCTTCCTAATGTCGTCTCTAGGTGCAAATTGCATACATTCGAAATCATTTTCGGACACAAATAGCTCGTTTAACACATTGTAAAAATACTCAGTGTAACAACTTTGACGACGGGAACACAGAATACAAATGTTCATTCCGTCATTACTTTTTTATAGCCAAAATTCTGTTGCAAAAGTCCAAAAAGCTTGGGACTTTGGACTCATTAGAAGCAGGGAACAAGAGTCCGTGCTTTGCTGCAATGTGGAGCACATCCCGAGACTGGTTATTTCATCTGACTCTTTCTTATTTTCCTTTTTGGGTTCTTCTAATTGAGTAGGTGATCCATGAGAAAATTCAAGTTGATTAGAATCTATCAATAGCTATATGATCGAACAATAATTTTTGCATGGGTCACCTATTCAACAAGACAAAGCAATGAACAACTCATTTCACAGGACCGGGCTCGGGTGGTCTCAATATTGGCTGCACAGCAAGCCTGGTGTTGTGTTGTGCTCAGACTCCTGCCCAAGCAGTATCAGAAGCGATTAGGTGAACTAGAATGAACTTTGATCCAAGTCCCATTCTGTTTTGATTTCTTGACCGCCAATGCTTTTCATATTTGGCCAAACCAGCAGCACTTTGACTACTCATCAACGCAAAAGGAAGAACTCCATTCGAAAGAGACAATGATTACACGGAGATAAAGTCCATAGTAGGTCATACCATACAGTTAAAAATCATGCCATACTGTTAAAAGCCTAATGATCGTCATGCTATAATATGTGAGGACTACTAGACAAGATAAAAAAAAAACAAAAATCCCGAGGAATTCTGAACTTTACACCAAACCGCACCTAAATGGAAGCTCCATGGACGTGTTTGTTCTGAAGGATTGAGCAAAGATATAAAGATACCAAAAAGCCATGTTGCCATGAAGATCTTTATCCTCTGCTACCTGCCAAAGAAATAACTTGGTGTATCAGAAGGGATAAAGAACTGAAACAGCAAAAGATCAACAGAGAGAAGTAATCCAGCAGAAAGAGTTACCAAGAAAAATACAGCCAGAACTACCTAGAAACTAAGCCCCACCCACGGGTGAAAAACATGAAAAGGCAGCAGTAGGGAAGATAAAACACATTTTAGGGGCAACAATAAAAAGGAAGGCAGGATAAAAATAGGATGAGGGGGAAGTATAAGAGGGAGAAGAAACAGGAATAAGATTCTTCTTATTAGCATTTGGTCACAAATCCTTGTTAGCTGTTTCAAGTCTTTTGACAAAGTGAAAAGAAACAAAGGGTCTGATGAAGAACCTGAAAAAGACAAGAGGAAGTACCATAACTGATACCATTCTTTCAACTTTCTCACATGCATCAGAGAGAGAGTGCAATGAGAATCAGAAGTAGGCAATTTTAAAGCACAGGAAAGAAAACATGCTAAAATCTAGATGGGTCCGGCGAACTTGCAAAAGAAAGATATGTTCCAAAGATCCTGGATGTTTCATTTTTTGGCAATTAAAGATTCTTGATGTTCAGAGCAAAGAAGGCAAAGGTCAGTCAAACTGGGCTTGCCCAAATGTCTTGCCGAAGAAATAATTGATGTCAAAGGGACTGGGCAAAAGACACTAGATTACTCTACAAAAATAACTATGCTTATCACTAAAAGGAGTAAACAAGAAGGAAAAAGACTAACAGGATTGGGAGTGTCCAGGATAAGATAGTAAGATTAAGTGACAAATCAGCTGAAGAAGAGCAATACCAGTCAATGGGAATCCATAGTTTAATGTAACCCAGTTACAGGTTTGAATCACAAACAGTAAAATCCTGGGTAATAGGAAGTCTCACTTTGCATATTAGAACCTAGCTCATAAGTTGGTGCACAAGATGAAATTAGCAACTTGACAAGTTAATGATGCTGAAACGTCCTTTGTATTATTGAAACAAAAGGATCAGTATTTACTCTGAAAAGTTCTTCACCGTGGATATGGCACTAACTTCGGCTTCAATCATCAAACTATTGTTCACAAGGAAACCCTTAGAAGCATCATGGAGATCAGTCAAGGACAACAACGAAGAACAACCCCGGCCACAGCTTGTAGCAGAGAAACAGTTAGTACCTGCAAGGGAACAATTGGGCAATTGTTGTTTGGTTACCAAAAAGTTCTAGGTAAATTCCAATCTGTGCATAATTTACAAAAAAGCAAAAAGCAGGGATCCAATTAATCTGCATTTTTACTTTACGCAGGAGCTATTTGTGGATTAAAAAGGAAATTTCTCTTATCGTTGTGTAAGCAGCACCTCAAATATTCGGCAATGAACAAAAAACATCACCTGTAATCTCTCCATGCTTGTCATGGTATTGGTTCTTTATGCGTAGCTTGTATGTTGCATTTATTTTCTGTCCAGAAGGAAAGGTTTCCAAATCATCCAATAGTATAAAAAGGGACATGCTTTTGCCCTTTCCTCTTGAATTTGCTTTGGGAAAGAGCTGTAACTTCCTGGATGTGTTAGAGGAAGCCATAAAACCACTGTCATTGACAGGCAATCATTCTGCTTACTGTAATTGAGAGGAGGAAAGTCAATGATCGCTTACCACTTCCTTTGTCCAATTGTAAAGACATCGGAGTAATGATATTCGTCTTGTAGAGACGAAAATTTTTCAATGTTCCAGGCATAGGTAGTGTCAAGTACCTTCAGTAGGTTTAGACATTCTCCTCTGCCATTGTAACTTACTACAAATATTTCTACTCCAAACACGCACATGTCATTGATCAGGTATCCATTAGCAGCATCACTGAAACTACTGAGTGGGAGTAATTGTGTGAAACCCCACTTAGTCTTCATCTTGTGAAACCGCCTCACCTTCCCATTGACATCTAAGCAATGGAATAAAAGAAACATCAGGTGGTTAGAGCTGCCGAATGTGCTAGAGGATGAGAATTCAAATGCCTTCTACATTAAAAGGAGATTTAGTATTATTAAAGAGCTCACCTTGAACAGTCATGTACTTGTCTTGGATTTGGTCAAACACAAACAATTTGAAGTTCACATTGACCTCCCAACCAAGCGGTAAATTATCTCTATCTGCGATTACCAAGTACAAGGAGATGTGCCCTTCACCGTTTCTTTCTTTATCACCATGTGGGTAGAGAGACAACTTCCTTCAACACAATGACACAAGGTTAGCTACAAGGTCATGATTGGAATTCAAAAGGAATCAAAGAAAAGATCATCAACTCAACCATTTGTAGCCATTGGCTTCAAAAACAGCTGATTCAAAATTCTTCTGTTGAGTATCTAACAACATCTGCGAGAGTAATGAGAATGACTTGATCTTAAGAGTGTAGTGGGCTGGTGGAATCTCTCTCAGTGACCTTGCTACTTCTGCAGAAGGATAAAGAAATAAATATTCAACTACCATGGAACATCTAATTTGTTATATTTGCACAATCCAGCGAATGTGCATGATTTGTTCAAATGTATGGAGTATGAAACTTCAGTGAGACCGTTAGTATGGATGACAATCCGACATGCCTAATTGGACACATGGAAAGCAAGAATGATTGGTATTCACTCTCCCTATTCACTGTTCTAATATAGTTTGTTAATAATTACTGATATGAAAAGCTTTCTCTAAAAAAACAAAACAATAGTTTGTCTGTGTAAATTATGGGAAAATACACAAAACATAGTTCACCTCTTACGAAAACATTCCACAACTTTTATTGACACTTCTGGTTGAGACCGTAAACAACTTGTAATTCAACTCATAGACTGCATTTCGTTTGCCCAGATTAAAGCATCGGATTGGATTTTAAACCCAATGTGACCACATATCCTATGTTAAAACGGAACTTTCACTGCTAGGATCAAATATCGTCGTAAAGGATATCCCTCATAACATAGAATAACAAATACCATGAGGTGTGCAGCATTATTCATCGGTTCACAATTACTCTAACAGAGGGATATGATTACTGATCCATGGTAATAGGGATTATATCTACGGCCACTAATAGTCCAGTGACAAACAAAGCCTAATGGAAACTGGTGTATTCCATTGTTAGTCCCACATAACACTCTTTTTTTCTTTACTTTTGACGATTTTATCTCCACCGTTACCAAGAAAGGTTCACCTTGCATAATTTCCTGTAGACAGTGACCTTTTTCAGTGCTGAAAAGAATACAATAGAGTCCATTATTGGAAAATGGAAAATTTACATCACAAGACGAAGATTTTCACCAAATTGTGGTATTATTATGCATCTGCAGACAGTGATTTTTTTCAGTGCCGAAAAGAATACAATTGAGTGCATTATTGGAACATGGAAAATTTACATCACAACATGAAGATTTTCACCGAATTGTAGGTATTATGCATATTACCATGTACTCATGTAGGTATGCACCAGAACCTTGCACATTGGGTACACCTTACAACCTTGATGCATTTCTACATTACGATGTTAATGACTAAACTTCCAATTCAATAACTATTAAATGCATTAATTGCTCCACCTCAAGGATGAACTAGCAAAAAACACACACATTCATATCCATTCCTTATCCATATCATTACACCTACAGACATATAGAAATATAAGGGATTTATGTACGGAAGTGGTTTATATCATTCAATAACCCAAGAAGCAAATCACGTAGTGCACAAAGCTCGCGCAATCTAAAATCTTTATTTTATTTTTTAAATATTTTATGCAAGAAAGGTCTAGCTTTGAATATATTCGTTCAGGCACATAATTTTTTCAGGACTAAATTAAATAAAGAAATTGTTTGCATAATGGGAAAACAGATTCGATCACTGTAGAAAATATTTCCAATTTATGGTAGGATTAGGAATGCATCTTGGGCAATGGGTACTATATCTTTTGTTAGAATATTCGGGCTAGCTTACGCGCACCACCATTAATCCTAAAAACAAATCCTATCGTCCAATAGTTGGGCCCTGTGGGTAGAACCTTTATGCATTTCTCCGGTACTATATTGTTACAACATGCTGGAGTTCTCACTTGTGACGATTTCAGTATTCAAAGATTTTTTTGAGAGTTTCTTCAATACGTCTCAATCATCAACAGATATGTTGATTATCTCCATACCTTTGTCTCTCTCTCTTTTTTTTTTTTTTTGATCCTAGATTAGCTCCATAAAACTTGACTGTAATAATCAATGAAATGATTTTTACAGAGACACTGCACCTCTTGTTCTCCTCTAATCAAAGGACGAATAGGCCAAAAGCATACACACAACACAAGAACATGCACCATGCTAGACACACATTACCCATGTATATACACTTGAAATGGAAATGAAAAAAGGAAAGACGCTTTTGTATCTCACACCCTGGCCAAATCAACCATCTGGAGTATACTGTATGCATAAACCATCTATATCTACAGAGAGAGAGAGAGAGAGAGAGAGAGAGAGAGAGAGAGAGAACCAGAGTTGTAATCAAGGATAGGATGCGTTGATCTCTCTAACATGTTTTTTCGCTCTTCTCCGCAGAAATTGCGTTTGGACGATGGACAAATTTTCCAATACTACAAGTACTACTTGGTAAAATGGGAGTACATATATAAACAGGGAAGAAAAGAGAACCTTTTCGGTTTCCCCCTCAAAGATTTTCAGTTCCCAAAAGTACGAGTGAGGGAGATTTGGCTTATCGACATTGTAACTTGGAATTTGAACCATACCCACCCGGCCACCTGGAAAAGTCTACAATATACACTCTTTAAAAAGATGTATCATATGTACATATTTTGTGATTTATTCATAACATTTTAGCGTGTTTCGTAATTTTTGTCCTAGAGTTTATAATTTTTCAGCAGTACGATTCGTAATATTTTCATTATGATTCATAATATTTTGGTGTATCTCGTAATCTTTATACAATTTGTAACTTTTTAACAATACGATTCGTAACATTTTCTCTTTAATTCATAATATTTTAAGGGTGTATATGATACACACCCAAATAAGAAGTGTGTATTGTAATCTTTCCCTACCCACAAAAGGGTGGATTCCAATGCAAGGATTGAAATAGTTAGGGGTGTTTAAAACAATCGTCCGAACCGTAAAACCGGTCTGATCAGGACCGAACCGTCCTATTTGGCATAGTTCTGCTGTTTTACGGCCAGGTTATGGTTTCAAAAAAATAAGAACCGTTAATTTTAGTTTGGTTACTGATTCTCAATTAATGAACCGTGGTTAGAACCGAACAGTTTAAAACTAAGATAAATGTAGATATACATATGTGTGTGTAATTAAATATGTATTTAAATTTGATAGGTTAATCTTTTCCTTGCTAAAATTAATTTATTTAGAGATGAAATTTCATTTATTAGGAAAGTTTTTATTTTCTTCCTTCATTTCCTATTCCAACAGATTATCTTCATAGTTCTTTAATTTTATGAGTTCATCTTTTGTGAATAAGTGTTTGGATGTTTATTAGATAGAACCGGAACCGAACCAAAACCGGACCGGTCTTGCGGTTTGGTTCTGGTTAGGTTCCATGCATATATTGGTTAGGTTCTAATTTCTAATTTTCTAGAACCGTTTGAAATGGTCCGATTACTAATTTTTTATAGAACCGGACCAATCCGGACCATGTATACCCCTAGAAATAGTACTGAACAGTGGAAAACCAACTTCTCCTCCCATAATGATATCTATGCAGGGATTTGTTTTTTGTTTGTTTAAAACATGCAAGAAGCGTTAGTTATTAATGAGACTTGACCCTTGGTCTTATGCATGGTGGTATATGGTTTCTTCCAATTGGCTACCACCCTACTTGCCAGCGGACACGTTTTGTATGTCATTTTTTTGGGTTCCTTTTATATCTTATTTTTTTCCCCGGAGCTTCGGGAATGGGCTCTGTTAATATCTAAATTACTTGATAAAGAATGACATTTATATATATAGAATTGAAAAATACATAGAGAACTTGAACACGGATATAGTATCAGAGAAGATATGTTGTGAATCAACTCGATAAAGAATGTCATCTAAATATACATGCAGATTAATGCTTGAATTTGGCTTTGGTTCAATCCTCACTGGCAATGCCCAGGCAGGGGAGAAATTCTCACTTCAAATAACTGATGCTCGAGTGGCCGCCAAGCCCTGCCCGAGCACCAGACTCCCATTTTTTAGTCGGTCGCAGCATCTAGCTGCCTGGGTGCCTGGCTTTGCGTTGCTCAACTCAGTGCTTATTTTCGAATCTTTTAGCTTGTTTGGACTTCCTAAAGCTTGTTTTTTCGTTTCCTAATGTCATCTCTAGGTGCAAATTGCATATATTCAAAATCGTTATCAGACACAAATTGCTCGTTAACACATAGTTAAAATACTCTGTAACAACTTTGAAGGGTATACGGAATGAAATCAACAGTTTGTTTACTTTCTGAAATTCCAACCTGTAGGTTTCATAGCAAAAAGTCTTGGGTCTTGGGCCTATGTACGAGTAGTTCTAATGGTTAAACCTCAGTTTATAAGACAGAAAAAGGAACCCCAAAAGTTGGCATATCTTGAAAACAATTACTATATATGGTGGGCTTACATGTTCTTCCATCTGCTTCCTTGTGGATCTTGCCCTGCAATTCTTACATATGTTCATTCTTTCATTACATTTTTGTAGCCAAAATTCTGTTGCAAACCTCAAAAAGGTTGGGACTTTTGACTCATTAGAAGCAGGGAACAAGAGTTTGTGCTTTGCAGCCAATGTGGAGCACGTCCCAAGTCCGGTTCTTTCATCGTCCATGAGAAAATTCAAGTTGATTAGATATCCATAGCTAAATATGATCGAAGCACATGAACTATAATTTTTGCATGGGTCACCTAGTCAACGAGACAAAGCAATGAACAACTCATCTCACATGAGTGGGCTCAATATTGGCTGCACAACAAGCCTGGTGTTGTGTAGTGCTCAGACCCCTGCCCCTTAGAAGCAGTATCAGAAGCGTTACGAACTAGAATGAACTTTGATCCAAGTCCCATTATGGTCTTGTTTCTTGGCCTTCAAAGCTTTTCATATTTGGCCAAACCGGCAGCGCTTTGACTACTCATCATCCCAAAAGGAAGAACTCACATTCAAAAGAGACAATAATTACATAGAGATCGAGTCCATCGTAGGTCATACCATACTGTTAAAAGCCTAGTCCTAGTCATGTTATCATATGTGAGGACTACTAGAAACGATAGAAAAACACAAATCCAGAGGAATCCTGAACTTTGAACCAAACCGCGCTAAAATGGAAGCTCCATGGACGTGTTTGTTCTGAAGGATTGAGCAAAGATACAAAAATACCAATAAGCGATGGAGCCATGAAGATCTCTAGCCCCTGCTACCTGCCCAAGAAAAAACTTAGCATATCAGTTAGGATGAAGAACTGAAATAACAAAAGATCAAAAGAGAGAAGTAATCCAGCAGAAAGAGTTGCCAAGAAAACTACAGCCAGAACTAGCTAGAAAAAGCGAAAAACATGAAAAGGCAGCGTTAAGCAATGATAAGCACGTTTAGCAGTGCAAGGAGTAGAGGGATCAATAAAAAGAAAGGCAGGAACAAGATTCTTCTTGTTAACATTTGGTCACAAATTCTAGTTAGCTGTTTCAAGTCTTTTGACGTCAAAAGAAACAAAGGGTCTGATAAAGAACCTGAAAAGACAAGAGGAAGCACCATAACTGATACCATTCTTTCGAGTTTCTCACATGCAGCAGAGAGAGATTGAAACGAGAATCCGAAGTAGGCAGTTTTAAAGCACAGGGAAGAAAAAATGCTAAAATCTAGATGGGTCCGGCTAACTTGCAAAAGAAAGATATGTTCCAAAGATCCTGGATGTTTCATTTTTTGGTAATTAAAGATTCTGGATGTTGAGAGCAGAGAGGGCCAAGGTCCATCAAACTGGGCTTGCCCAATTGTCTTGCCAAAGAAATAATTAACTTCAAAGGGACCGGGCGAAAGACTATTATTATTCTCAAAAAATAACTATGCTTATTACTAGGAGGAGTAGACAAACAACAAGGCAAAAGACTAACAAGATTGGGAGTATCCAGGATAAGATACTAAGATTAAGTGAGAAATCAGCTGAAGAAGAGAAATACCAGTCAATGGGCATCCATAGTTTAATGTAACCCAGTTACAGGTTTGAATCACAAACTGTAAAATCTTGGATAATAGGAAGTCTCACATTGCATATTAGATCGTAGCTCATAAGTTGGTGCACAAGATGAAATTAGCATTTTGACGTGTTAATGATGCTGAACTGACCTTGCATTATTGAAACAAAAGACTCAGTATTTACTTTGAAAAGTTCTTCACTGTGGACATGGCACAAACTTCAGCTTCAATCATTAAACTATTTTTCACAAGGAAGCCCTTAGAAGCATCAAGGAGATCAGTCAAGGACAACAACGAAGAGCAACCCCAGCCGCAGCTTGTAGAAGAGAAACAGTTAGTACCTGCAAGGTAACAGTTGGGCAATTGTTGTTTGGTTACCAAAATGTTCTAGGTAAAATCCAATCTGTTCATAATTTACAAAAAACAAAAAGCAGAGATCTGTTTAATCTGCATTTTTACTTTACGCAGGAGTTATTTTGTGCATTAAAAAGGAAAATTCTCTTATCATTGAAACAGCAGAACCTCAGATATTCGGCAATGAACAAAAAACATCACCTGTAATCTCTACATGCTGGTCATTATGTTGGTTCTTTATGCGTAGCTTGTATGTTGCATTTATTTGCTGTCCAGAAGGAAAGGTTTTCAAATCATCCAATAGTATAAAAAGGGACATGCTTTTGCCCTTTCCTATTGAAACTCCTTTGGGAAAGAGCTGTAACTTCCTGGATGCGTTAGAGGAAGCCATAAAACCACTGTCATTGACAGGCAATCACTCTGCTTACTGTAATTGAGAGGAGGAAAGTCAATGATCGCTTACCACTTCCTTTTTCCAATTGTAAAGACATCAGAGTAATGATATTCGTTTTGTAGAGACGAAAAAATTTCAATGTTCCAGGTATAGGTAGTGTCAAGTCCCTTCAGTAGGTTTAGACATTCCCCTCTGCCATTGTAACTTACTACAAAAATTTCTACTCCAAACACACACGTGTCATTGATCAGGTATCCATTAGCAGAATCACTGAAACTACTGAGTGGGAGAAATTGTGCGAAACCCCACTCAGTCTTCATCTTGTGAAAACGCCTCACCTTTCCATTGGCATCTAAGCAATGGAATGAAAGAAACATCAGGTGGTTAGAGCTGCCGAATGTGCTAGAGGATGAGAATTCAGATGCCTTATACATTAAAAGGAGATTTGGAATTATTAAACAGATCACCTTGCACGGTGATGTACTTGTCTTGGATTTGGTCAAACACAAACAATTTGAAGTTCACATTGACCTCCCAACCAAGGGGTAAATTATCTCTATCTGCGATTGCCAAGTACAGGGAGATGTGCTCTTCACCATTTCTTTCTTTATCACCACGTGGGTAGAGAGACAACTTCCTTCAACACAATGACACAAGGTTAGCTACTAGGTCATGATTAGAATTCAAAAGCAATCAAAGAAAAGATCAACTCAACCATTTGTAGCCACTGGCTTCAAAAACAGCTGACTCAAAATTCTTCTGTTTAGCATCTAACAACATCTGTGAGAGTAATGAGAATGACTTGACTTTAAAAGTGTAGTGAGCTGGTGGAATCTTTCTCAGTGACCTTGCTACTTCTGCAGAAGGAAAAAAGAAATAAATATTCAACTACCACGGAACATCTAATTAGTTATATAACTTGTGTTTGCACAATCCAGCAAATGTGAATGGTTTGTTCAAATGTATGGAGTAATCATGTTGGAAACATGAAACTTCAGTGAGACCATTAGTATGGATCGAGATCCGACATGCCTAATTGGACATGTAGCAAGCAAGCATGATTGGTATTCACTCTCCCCATACACTGTTCTAATATAATCAGTGAATATTGAGACTATGAAGACACAATATAGAATAAATCTCATTCTTTAAGGTTATTGAGGTCGAAAAACCATGTAGAATTTCTTTTTTGATTATTGGGGATGTGTGAGTTGCATTCCTGGGAGCATTCTTTATTAAGTCAACCATTTTATCACTAAAACACGCACCAAAATGTAATGGAGTCCATAACTTTCTCTTCCTTTTTTTATCCTAGATTAGCTCCATAACTTGACTGTAATAATCAACGAAATTTTTTTAACAGAGACACTGCACCTCTTTAACTTTCCTCTAATTAAAGGACACATAGGCCAAAAGCATACACACAAGTGCACCATGAACATACACGTGAAATGGAACTGAAAAAAGGAAAGGTGCTTTTGTTTCTCACACCCTGGCCAAGTCATCCATCTAGAGTATAATGTATACATGAACCATCTATATCTACATAGAGAGAGAGAGAGAGAGAGAGAGAGAGAGAGAGAGAGAGAGAGAGAGAACCAGAGTTGTCATCAAGGATAGGATGCCATGATCTCTCTACCATGTTTTTTCGCTCTTCTCCACAGAATTTGGGTTTTGATGATGAACAAATTTTCCAATACTACTTGGTAAAATGGGAGTACATATACATACAGGGAAGAAAAGAGAACCTTTCGGTTCCCCCCTCAAAGATTCAGTTTCCAAATTAGTGTGGGAATTCCAAAGCGACACTTATTAATCGGATTTGGCTTCTCCACATTGCAGTTTGGAATTTGAACCATACCCACGAAAGGGTGTGTTCCAATGCAAGGATTGAAAATTTGATCTTAGTGGACACATTGTTGTATATAGTTGTTGGGCTCCTTTTGTATCTTTTTTTCCCGGTGCTTCGGAAAAGGGCTCTGTTAATATCTGAATTATACTCGATAAAGAATGACATTTATATATATAGAACTGAAATATATAGAACTTGAAGAAGGGTATAACAGAGAAGATGTGTCGAATCAACTCGATAAAGAATGACATCCAAATATACATGCAGAATATGGCTCGAATTTGGCTTTGGTTCAATCCTCACTTGCTGTGCCCAAGCAGGCAGGGGAGAAATTCTCACTTCAAATAACAAATGCTCAAGTGGCCGCCAAGCCCTGCCCGAGCACCAGACTCCCATTTTTTAGTAGGTTGCAGCATCTAGCTGCCCGGGGGTGCCTGGCTTTGCGTTGCTCAACTCAGTGCATATTTTCGAATCTTTTAACTTGTTTGGACTTCCTAAAGCTTGTTTTTTCGCTTCGTAATGTCGTCTCTAGGTATTGCATATATTAGAAATCGTTATCAGACGCAAGTAGCTCGTTAACACATTGTTAAAAGAGAGTGCTGCTATCCGTACCGACGGATTTCCCA